>NW_005364372.1:7495512-7502415 GCF_000412655.1 Myotis brandtii | reverse complement strand
CTGGCAGCCGTCAGCCTGGCTTGTGGCTGAGCAGAGCTCCCCCTGTGGGAGCACACTGACCACCAGGGGGCAGCTCCTGCATTGAGCATCTGCCCCCTGGTGGTCAGTGTGTGTCATAGTGACCAGTCATTCCCAGTCATTCTGTTGTTAGGGTCAATTTGCATATTATCCTTTTATTATATAGGACATATCAACACAAGTGAGCATTTTACTTAAGTAAGGGTTTTCCTAATAAAGTACTAGATGTAACAACACAAGTAGCACAACCTGTAGTAAATAAGTTTTGTTCCTTTTCTACAATAGGCCTTCTCCTTCTTTACTTAGTATTATGTTAATTAAAACTTAGGTTTGACACTTTCTGTGGCTCATTTTTAGATATAAAATTCTATGACTATATTCACTATGTTTTACTCCCAAAAGGGAAATCAATTTTGTTGATTATTCCTCATTTTTCATAAGATAAATACCCATTATAACCATCAATCACTTATTGCTTATATATTTTTTCAAATATACATTTTTTATTTTAGAGAAGAAGGGAGATGGAGAGAGAGATAGAAATATTAATGATGAGAAAGAATCATTGACTGGCTGCCTCTGCCATGCCCCACCCCGGGGGATTGGGGATTGAGCCCACAAACCCGGCACATGCTCTGATTGGGAATCAAATCGTGACCTCCTGGCTCATAGGTAGATGCTCAAACACTGAGCCATGCCAGTCAGGAAAGGATATTTATAAGATTTTCATTCATTTAATGATCACTCAAATCACATTTTAGTTAACAATTGTTAAAAGTTAAAGATAAATCAATTGTAGCTTTTAGAATTTTTATAATATAATTAATTTTCCTTAATACTTCTATTTTCCTATTTACTTTTTTTCTTTTAGAAATATATATTTAATTATGCAAAATTAGTTCCAAATGATACCAGGAAGGTGGAAATCTATGCCAGTTCTAACCACCATTTAATATTTAAAATCCAGGAATTCATGAAACCATTTTTTTCCTGACTAAACAGCTTCCACCTTTGGCTGCTAATTGATCACAATGTAAGCAAGAGCAGAGTAAAGATCAATTATCACACTGTGGTACCCATAACATAAGAATAACTGCAATTAGGAGCCTTAAAACCCAGATTCAGTCAGCGTATGTTTTCCTTCTCTTCAATGACTAAGGACAAAATCTTTCTACTCAAACTATGTTTAATTAGCCTAAAAAAGTGACTTACAAGAGGCGAGGCATATAGCCTTTAGAATCTAAAACTTACTTCATTTTATTGCTAAATTCCTTGATCCTTTAGAAACTTTACTTCTCTTTTTAATGGCATAATCAAACCCATAATCAACCTTGGAGATATATTAGAGAGAAGATATTTCTCAAATAAATTGTTCTTACTATGTACCAGATTGTGACCTCTGATAACTATTCCCTCAATCAAAGCCCAATAATTCAATCTAGTGAGTAATTATACTGTTAAAATAAACTTTACCAGGGGAACCCTAAAGTGTGGCACAGGAACTCTAATTTACCCAAAAGAAAAAATATATAATGCTCCTGTCACAGCTCTTTATTTTTACTTCAGAAAACGTCCTTACTGAAATGTATTTTTTTATATTAAAACTAGAGGCCCAATGCAAAAATTCATGTAAGGACCTTGGCCCTGGCCTCCGCTCACAGCCGGGGGCCTCTGCCACCTCTGCCTTGGCCCCCACCTGCTGCGGCTTTGTCCAGAAGGAAGGATGTCTGGAAGGATACCTGGTCTAATTAGCATATTACCTTATTATTATTATAGAAAGGTCTAACTCAAATTCTCACCTTTACATATAGATAAACACAGAGAACATTACAATTTAATTATATCCAAAGTTTGTGTCAAATCTAAGAATTTATTATAATCAACACTACAGTACTTTATGAAAAGTTTAATAGAAATAGATGCTCACATGCATTTTTTTAATTTAAAAGAGTAAGCATTAAAAATTTTTTTAATGGAAAAAATATAAAAGTTGACCCTGGCCAGGTGATCAGTTGGTTAAAGTGTCATTCCGATATGCCATGCTTGAGGGTTCCATCTCTGATCAAGGCACATACAAAAATCAACCAATGAAAGTATAAATAAGTGGAACAACAAATAGATGTTTATCTCTCTCCCTTTCTCTCTCTCTCTCTCTAAAATTTTAATTTTAAAGAAAACAGAAAGGACCTAGGCAAGATAAACTTTTCATAGAAATAAACATGTTTCTGGTGGCCTATTACTCCCATTTTCCAAATTGTAGAAATATAAAATATTACACACACTTCCAGGTCTGCAGACCAAGCTTAGGTTATGGATTGATAAGGAGAAAGGGCAAATGTCTTGAGTTTAGCCAAAGCAGAGGCATTGGTCATATGTAATGATACAGGAAGGAAAGGAGTAGTCAAAATAGGGGGGAAATGTATTATTCAGTATGTCCATGCAGGTGGGTACAGCAGTCAAAAGATCAAAAGATCAAGTGAACATCTGACATCTGATTCTATTTCCTTCTTGGAGTGGGCATTCCTATACCTAAAAGTATTCCACATGGCCAGACACTGGTCAGAAATCTTCAGTTCAACCTTGCCCCTTTCTGAGGCAGGGTAATGATAAATAGATTCATTTAGCATTCATCCAACAATTATTTAATGAACATTCATTGCCTGGTACTCTGTGGGGTACTATGTATACAATGAAGGGCAAGGCACTTTTGATTCCTGCCTTCAAGAGTATAATGATCTATACCAGTCTGCTATCGTGTATTATTTTCTTTAGCTATGCTGTACTACCCAGGTGCAGTACTAACTGTACTGCTGGTACAGATAGAGGGTCAATTAATCTTAACCCAAGTTAATGATTTGGCTGGATGCGATGAATAGGCAAAGGTGCAAGAGAGTTAGGTCACTGGTGACAGAGTTATTGAAATAGAATAGAATGCAAACTGGACCAAGAGGTAATAAAGAAAGGATGGGGTTACAAGTATGGACAGAGTGAGGCATCAACAGACTCGAGCTACTGACTGGGAAGCATAGAGAGTTTTCCTACCTGCTGTGTAGAGTTAGTCCAGTTGTTGTAATTGTGAAATTATCCAAATTAAATAAATCAAATTTAACAGCAATAAATCCCTAGAAGAATACATAAAGGAAATTAAAGATACTTTTACACAGGAGGAAAAGTCTGGTTATCCACTATCAGTGTAGACTTGGTTCAACAATGTAATGCAATGGTACTCAAAGCAAATTCGTCCCCGAGAAGGTGGGCCGAAAAGTACTGTGTGCTAATTAGGTATCAGTTAGCCAATGTGCTCATCATTAGCACTGTGCAGTACATTCCTCATTGCAACACTAAAACAGATTTTTAAAAAATTGGAAAACCACTAGAGACATACCAAAAAACAGTCAAAGTTCATCTTGAGCTGTGCCAGGGGATGAATTGTGAGGTCATGGTGATTCACTGTTTGATCTGCATAGATAAGTGCTTCAGTTCTTCATTTTTGAATGTTATACACACAGACTTTTGGGTCTTGTGTACATTTTGAAGTCCTTGAATTCCACTACTCTCAAGTAAATGGAAACAAGAGTGGAATCAGAAGGAGAAATCTGCAGTGCATTCCCTGGAATTGATTGGAATAGCCTGACAGGCTGCCCCAATTGGCGATGTTGGATGTTGGAGTAATGAAAAAGGCAGCTGTGTAGACCAGGGTACAGATCAAAGGTTAGAATGCCTATTTTTATTTTAATGTTGTGAAAAATTCCCTGGTCCAAGAACCACAGAGATTTTTGACATAAAGGCTCCATAGAGAGAAGTCAAAGGCCTTCAGTTCAGAAATCCCTTGGAAGGATCACATATTAGTGAATGGGTGGAAATGAAAGGGCTCAGATTTTTCTTTTAAATCATGTAAAATTGCAACATGAATTTTGGAAGTCTAAAAATACCCTTAATGCAAGCAGAACAGATTTTAAAAGTTTCCATACTAAACTTTTACCTCTGAAAATAAACAACATGCTGTATATAGCAACAGTGGGTTGTTGTTCTGTGTTTCTTAGAAGTGATTATAAATGTATCCAGACTACATTTAGGGTTCCAGAAGCAGAGCTGATCTATTGCTGGGTTTAGACTGCCTCTACATTAATTCTAGTTACGAACAAATAAAGTAGAAAAATATGGTAAGGCTGTGACCTGTGCTACTAAAAAAAATCTTGCTTTACAAAAGGGAACAGAGCTGCACTAACCACTTCATGTCCCTTTTCCCTAATATGACATCACATCCTCTCTCCCCACTGCCTTTTGCCTCAAAATATATCTTCAATGGGGAAAAAAGGAGACATAATACTTTCAACAATAAAGATTTAAATATATAATCTTCTTAAAGCCAAAAAATGCTGTAAAATTTTTTCTGATGACCAGACACCTAATTATTTATATCCACCCTATGATAACCTCCTGCAATTGTATAAGCCCCCATAGTCTAATACCTTTTTCTGGCTGTTGAGCTTGTATTGAATTATATTACCATATAGGCTGCGGTCAACACTGACAGGAAGGACCTCCAGCAACTGAACATAATAGAACTTTCCAGAGCTTTTGAGGGGGGTGGGCAAATGTTGAGAGACTTCACCTGAGTAGCTTTCTGTCTCTTTTATTTTTATAGGTTCCTCACTTTTAGCAGAATTTGGCAGGGGAAGGGGGAGGGGTGATTTAGATTCCAAGTGAGAGTCAGTTCTCAAAAATATCTGTTAAAATGTAAAACAGTGCAGGAAGGGCAATGAATTCTTTTAAATCGTTTCTAAAAATGTCCTTTATTTTTTCTGTAATCGATGAGTTATTTAGGGAAGTCATCATAACATTTTGAGGGTATCCATATACTAATGGGGGTGGACCTTTCATGCATTAGAGTCATATGTCTTAGCAACTTGAGTATATACTATGCCTTTAAACTGACATGTGTATTATAAAAGCAATTTGCTTTTAATTTGAATACATTACTACCAAAGCAATGTATAGTTAAGAGTTTTATCTATAGTTAATTATTTAGCTTAGGGCTTAAAGCTGTGTGGTAAATGGGTTTCTCATTTTCTTAACAGAAGGTTGGTTCAGGCTTTTAAACGCTATCACAAGTTGGCAGCCAGGAGATCTCTAGTTGCCTCCATTCTTTCAATTTGTTCTGTGCTACCTGCTATCAGCTTCAATATCCAGGTTTGCCAGCTGCTCTCAAGTATTCTGGGTAGCATCATGCAACGCAGCTATTATCTACAATTACACAACCATTCCCAACCACTTAAATCTCACATTACCCCTGAACAACAGAGGCAAATAGGTTCAAACCTACCCCACTCTGTGAGCGTACCAATGTGTCAAATGACTTTAATAAAGGTTTATGTCAAATTGATTAGGTAATTGTGAGAAAGATAAAATGTGACCCTGTCTAAAATCAGAATGTCTCTCTCTCACTATGTGAATTTGAATATTCTACTGAAAACGAGGGTAGCTGTTGCTCTCTGTTACTCCTGTTTTCCAGGCCTGGAACAGATGGTGCACCACCTGACTCAGAATAGTCTAATGTAAGATTCATTGTGCTTCACAGGAAATCAAAGATCAAGCAACATTACAGAAGGTGACGCAGCACCTCAGCAACCAATAGCCCAGTATGATACAGTCAAGTGGAGAAGGGAGGGGAGGAGGGCAAGAAATTAAAAGGAAAAAAAGAAAATAGACAAAGAAAAAAAAACAAAGAGAGAGAGTGCAATCAGTACACCTACTTGGAAAATAAAACCTCGGCCCTTGAAGGCTAATATTTGAAAATACTATCAACCTCTATCTTCAACCTTTAGCCCAAGACAGTAAAAGCTTTCTCACCAAAGGATTTTAGTTATCTGATTGTTGTCAACACTGAAAGATTGTTCTGAGGTCCTTTAAGAAATGTCTTAAATTCAAATCACCTTTAAGGAATAATAGTGGAGGATGACAGTGAAATGTTCATTAAATTTGTAACTTTATCAAAGCTATGGGACAGAATAATTTGGATTACGTGGGCTAAGGGCTTCTCCCTGCTTTGTTGTTGTTGTTGTTGTTTTGTTAATTTTCATCTGAGAATATTTTTCCATTAATTTTTAGGGAGAGTGGAAGAGAGAGGGAAAGACAGAGAGAAACATCAATGTGAGAGAAACACAGATTGGTTGCTTCCTGCAGGAGCCATTAGTAAGGCCTGGGCCGGGAAGAAGCCTGCAACCAACCTATGTACCCTGGTCCAGAATCAAACGTGGGACCCTTTGGTCTGCAGGCCAATGCTCTATCCACTGAACCAAACCAGCTAGGGCCTCACTGCTCTTAAAAAAAAGATAATAAGCATAGCAGTGCAAGCATCTGCAAAGCCCTCATCACTTAACCTAGAAATGGAGATGGCAAACTACAACCTGTGCACCAAATTTGGCCCACTACCTGTTTTCTCTAAATAAAGTTTTACTGGAACATAGCAATTCTCATTTATCTGTTTATTGTCCATGATATTGCACATTAGCAGAGATAAGTAGTTACTACAGAAAACTTACAGTCCACAAAGCCTGAATTATCTACCATCTGACTCTGGACAGAGGTTTGCTCAGCCCTGGCCTGGAACATCTTTTCTTCTTATAATCTGCACATGAACACAAATTGTCACCAAAGCCAAGCAGCCCATGAAAACTCCTATAACAAGAGTATCCTACATACTTGACTCACTTTCTTTATCTTTTAAAAAGAAAGTAGTTCCCATGAGAATAAATCCTTTGTCACTTGGCAGTGATATTGTTTCTCAGGCTTTTCCACCCACCTCCACCAGGCGTTCAAGTCCACATTAGCAGAAAGGTTGTAAAGGTGGATTCTTCATGCCTCAATGTCAGCTTCTGCCTT
>NW_005364372.1:7432768-7495457 GCF_000412655.1 Myotis brandtii | reverse complement strand
AGAGAGAGAGAGAGAGAGAGAGAGAGATATGATGCCTTATGGCAACTATATGCTAATTTGTAGCCTCCCTACCCTTAGGCTGCTAAAGCTTGTTGAATAATTTTTCCTGTGAAGCTGTCACAACAACAAAAAAGTTTTAGTTTTTAGACAAATACCACTGAGCATGTATTCCTAACCTTGTTATCTCTGTAACTGGTTGTCACACAGACTCACCCCCAGAGACAGAGTGGCATTAAAGTGCAGTCAAGACATTTACAAATAAATTACAGCCTGAAAAAAAAATCATAATAAGTGAAACAGCATTTCATCCACAAAGAGCACACTTGAAAATTTGTTTTCAAAGTCAATTTGCTATTTCCACCCTACATTAGCCTAATACAATGCACACAGGCACAGTCGGTGGTGTTCCAGCACAGGCTCTCCAAAAAATAAGCCTTAAAAGATTTCCAAATATCTGAGAAACTGCATTACTGGTCAAGATAATGGCATTTTTACAACAAATGAAACATAGCAGCTGAAATGCACAAGGGCATGAGGTTGGGCATGAACAATCTGGTTCCAATACAATCCCATCATCTGCCACTCCATGCATCATTCAACGCTTTACCTATTTTATGTTTTAAATCAGTATTAGCTAGAAGGATGACCATGAGACACAGGGATACCTTTTTTTTTTACCATCTTTCTCCCTTATTGCATTGATAATGAGAATACCACCTTCTGGGCTGACAACCATTCTTCCCCCCAAACCCAAGTCATTTTCTCCTAGAACCGTGGTCGGCAAACTGCGGCTCGCAAGCCACATGCGGCTCTTTGGCCCCTTGAGTGTGGCTCTTCCTAAGCCTTAGGAGTGCCCTAATTAAGTTAATAACAATGTATTTACCTATATAGTTTAAGTTTAAAAAATTTGGCTCTCAAAAGAAATTTCAATCGTTGTACTGTTGCTGTTTGTCTCTGTTGACTAATGAGTTTGCCAACCACTGTCCTAGAAGAATAAAATAGTGATGAACAGGTAGGTGACTAGTTGGAGTTACTGAGGACAATTTTGTTTTACAGAAAACCTAATACACATGAGGGGAAAAAAGTTTTAAAAATAATTAATTGAATCACTTGTAGTACATGTATTTCACTCTGCCAATTCAGCATTTACTCATATTAGGTAGTAAGAACATCAAACAGCATTGCAGAAATGGGGAACCTCCCTGTTTCTCTCTTTGAGCCTTTTCGGCAGGTCCAGTAAATCTAAGTGAGTCACTATACTGTCTCTGTGAAATGAAGACGGGTACTAAAGGAGTTTTCTTGCCAGTAAGGATCACCCTGTCATGGATGATCACTTTAAGAATATGCTCCATAACATAAATACACACATACATACAAAAAAATGCATTCGTTTGTGTATCAAACATTTCATAATAAAATAGGGGAAAAGGAAAATTTTAACAGTTTTTAAAGGCAATGATTTGACTCTTTTAACTCACTGACCTAATTACAATGGCAGAAACAAATCTGAGACAATTTCTTCAGCATCACTGTCCTTGCTGAAATGGGCACAGAATCTAAAAAGATGTTTGCTTTTCTTCTTAAAAGAATCATAATCTATACATTGTTCATTCTATAAGACCCAAGACCTTTAAGGATATAATCCAAAGAACAAACTTTTTAATAAGTTAAGTCAAAACTCAAATGCCCCATCAATATTGTCCTCTATAGTAAGAAGATAAACTGCTGAACCTATCAATGTAATTAGGGACAAATGAAAAGTCACCAGTGTCTCTGTATACACTACCTCAATGACGCATTCATAGCTTCATTTCAAGATTAAGCCTACTAAACGGCTCTTGCTTTTCCCAGCAAAACTAAGGAACCAACTGTTTAGATTACAGCTTTTAGCAACAAATTCATCTTTGATTCCTTAAATTTAAACAAATGTATATATTTAATTTGTATCTTTTGGAATTTTATACAAATATTTTCTATTTGTTCAAATAATAGCACAGAAAGCTAACTTATGATGCTATAAAGAGAAACTAATTATCAAAGGTTGGAAAAAAATTATTCCAAGGAGAAAAGAGAGTTCAGTCTCTCTTTCAAAGCCCCACATGAAATAAATCAATGCAGGAATACTAATGTCACATTGACCTGAAAAATATTAGTATTAGTAGTTCTAATATCATGTTGGTATGTTTTCGGATTGTCTATGACTTAGTTCAACAAAACGAAGTGGAGTAATTCATTCAACAAATATTTACTGAATACTTGCTCTGTCCTGTGGGGAACAGGAGATAGTTTGCAATAAAAAGCTTCGGGAAGAAAGGGGCACCTAAGTGAGTTTTCAGAATCAGCAAGGTCAAGGGTAGAAAAGAAGAGGGTCTTCTCAATAGTAAGAGCAAAGACACAGAGCAGAGGGACTAAATGGTATCTGCAAAAATGCAAGCAGTGTGGCTTTGCTAAATAAAAAAGGGCAAAACAGTGGGTAGCTAGAGGTGTGACTGGAGGTATAGGCAAGGACTAAAGGAGAGAGCTTTTGTCCTCAATTAAGAAGCTTAGGATGTAGCTCCTAAATTATAAGAAGAAACTGAAAGTCTTTAAGCAGAGAGTGTTATATTTTTTTAATCTGCATTTCTGAAGGTTCATCTAGTAGCTGGGATGAAGATGGATTTGATTGGTATAAGAATGGTGAAATGAGACCAATTAAGAATCTAATAAAGAGAAAGCAGCCAGATTAAAGATAATGAGGGTGTGGACCCAGGGGATGGCCATAGGGATGGATTAGAGAGGACAGATTGAGATTTTAAAAATCAGCAGTGCTCTATAATTAATTATATATAAATGGTGGGTAAAGGGAAGGAGTAAGTTACAAATTTCTATCCAAGTTACCTGACAGATCTAGAAAGTATAGGATGCCCTGACCGGTTTGGCTCAGTGGATAGAGCATCGGCCTGCGGACTCAAGGGTCCCAGGTTTGATTCCGGTCAAGGGCATGTACCTTGGTTTCGGGCACATCCTCAGTGGGGAGTGTGCAGGAGGCAGCTGATCAATGTTTCTCTCTCATCGATGTTTCTAACTCTCTGTCTCCCTTCCTCTCTGTAAAAAATCAATAAAATATATTTTTTAAAAAAGAAAGTATAGAATGAGGAGAGAAATTTGGTACTGGGAGGCAAATTTACTTTCTGACATATTACAGGTCAGTTTTCTAAGAGGCAATCACTTAGTGGTGCCCAGTAGGCTATGGGATATGTAAGTCTAGGGAGAGGTTGGAACCTCAGTTTGGGAGATGAAACTATGTGAGTAGATGAGATACTCCAACAAGCATGAGAAACTGAGGTGAAAGAGGAGATGAATAAGAAGACAAAGAAGCAGCAGTTAGAAAGAGAGAAAACCCAGGAAAATGCCGAATCACAAAAGTCAAACAAATAGGCAATAGAAGGATCCTAATGGCAAAAATAACAGATAGGATCAAAACATAAACAGTAGGAAAGGCTTCAGTTAATAAGTAGGAATAATTAGGAGTCATATCATAGTGGATCAATGATTAAACAGGAGGTAAACATGGAGCACTACTATGATTGGGCAAATTCTCAAATATCAGTAAAAAGAAAATAACCCCAACATCATTTTTAGTTATTTTTGTCAGAGACCATGGTCTGTGTGATATCTCTGCTAACAGGTACTATGTTGTACTTTTCCCAAACCTCTGAATCTATGCTTAATGCATCGTTGGGTACAAGAAAAGGAATTTTGAATGATAGAGAGATAACAACATTAGGAGGGAGATAATCTTGCTACTTAGAAGAGATGGCATCTAAGACAATGGGAGTAAAAAGGAAAACTGAGCAAGGTAGATCAGGGCTTGGAGTGTGGTTAATGTCCACATTATTATTCTCGAGTCCTTTAGAAACACCCCTCCATGAGGACATTCTCACAAAGGGCCAGTTTCTGTTCATCCTCCACATTAGCAGGAAGTGCTTATTTCTAAACTAGGTCAAGGCCAGCACACTGCTTGCATTGGGGACATGTGGCATTCTGAATGAAAAGGGCAACAGTTATCAAGCCACATTATGTTCTAAACAAAAATGTCCTCTAAAATGTGACCGTAAATTATGAGTCACCATACGTTCTTCCATTTCTATATTTTATCAAAGAATAATAGAAGACAATAATAGTTTAAAATCTAATTCATAGGCAAAAATAGCTTCCTTCTAAAAGAACCAATTTCACAAAGCCACTGATGAAGTTCAGATGATTCAATCACCAACTCAACCCTTACTGTGAAACTCATACTTTTCCCCTCACTTTGCCCAGAATAGATTACTACTGCAAAGCAATTTGCACTTTGCAATTTTAAAGTGAGCCGAAAGGACTAGACTTGCCAGAAGGCACTTGGGCGATTGTCACAGGCAGATTGTTTATTCTACCTAGAAGTTTATTATTATTTTCATAGTATTCTGCAAAGATCAAGCAAAAGTGCTAACAGGCTCTGGTGGGTTTTTTAAAAGGTGGCATTTAAAGTATTAGAAAGCAATAAACCATCAAGTTGCTTGGCAGATCATACACATAGATAGTTCATGTATCAGCAGGAAATATACTTAATTGTCATTCATTCCAGAACCCTGTGGCCCAGCCCACAGAACAATCTGCAGGGATTTTCTTAAACTTTCCCCCAGATTTTTGGGAGAGCTGTGCAAGTGATTCAGTGCTGAGCTGTGGTAAACCAATAACGTCTGAAACAGGAATCAATATTGACACTAGAAATCATGATTCTGTCCTTTTTCAACTTCAAATAAATTGGTAAGGATAGGAAAAGTTCACTACTGAAAACAGCAGTCTCAGAACTCAAGAAAGAGAAAAAACAGGAGCTTCTTTCTTCATGACACATAATGAGACAAAATCAAGTTCATGTTTCTCACTAGAAAATAAAATTGCTCAAACTAGGAACCTGAGAAGCATCTATATTAGTTTCCCGCGGCTGTTGTAACAAAGTACCACAAACTGGGTTGTTTAAGCCACCCAGAAATTTATTCTGTCACAGCCCTGGGGCTAGAAGTCTAAAATCAAAGTGTTAGAAGGGCTGGCTCCTATTGAAGGCGTGTGGAAAAATCTATTCCAGGCCTCTCTGCCAGCTTTAGGTGGTTTGTTGCCAGTCTTTGGTTGTCCATTGGCTTGTAGACAAATCACCTTGCTCTCTGCCTTCATGTTCACATGGCGTTCTCCCTGCGTGCATGTGTCCAAATTTGTCCTTTTCATAAGGACACCGATCATATTGGATTAGATGTCCACCCTACTCCCGTCTGACCTCATTTTAACTATTTCCAAGTAAGAGCACATTCTTAGGTTACTGCAGTTAGGATTTCAACAGATTAATTTGGGAGAGGTACAATTCAACTCATAACAACATCCTAGATGTCTCTATCCTCCCACATGTTATTGTCTCAATGTACAGTTCACCCACCTTCAGTCTTCCGCAGAGAAGATTAACTCATTTTTCTCCAGCTCTGCTCTTGCCCTTGTCGTATTGTATTTCATCCTCATCGAACTGCGATTCCATTAAGGCAGGGCCCCTGGCCACTATTTTCCTCCATAGATGCACAGTGACTATTGTGCACTGGCTTGCTCTTAAAATAATATATTTAATGAGTTTCGAGTGAAAGACTTGTCATTGATTTTTTAAAAATTTATTTCTCATTAGATTTCCTGTTTTTTAAACTTACTCTCCACTTCAACCCATTCCCTTCACTGCTAACAGAAACATCTTTGAAATCGTTTTACCATGCTCCAAAATTTTCAATGGTTTCTCATGATTTACAAGATCAAAATCGAAACTCCTTAGCGGCACATAAGGAATTTAATCCTTGCTTCAGTTTACCCCTTCAGTCTTATTTCCTCAAATTCCTCTTCTACCCCTTATCCAATAAAAGCAACAATTGTAGCTCTTTGAAAACCATATACTCTCTTATGCCTCCAAGGAGAAAATTTGTAAATCATCTTTGCCTAGAATATGTTCCTGATCCCATCGGCTCAAACACAACCTCCTGTGTGAATTCTTCATCAAACCCTCTAGTATACCTATTATGTACATTTATGTTAGAATGATTTATGTATTGTCCACTTAAATACTTTAGTGTCTTACTTTCCACAACACTCTGAATTCCTTTTGCTTCTTGAGGACCAGATACAAGGCATTGTTTTCATCACTGTATTCTTAACATATAACACAGGGTAAGGGCAGGCACTGAGTAAACATTTGCAGAAAAAATAAACACAAATGCATAGCAGAAAAACTCTATGTGTCCAGTGTTCATTTATAGAGCTTACGTGGGACCCTTTTGTTGGAAATAGGATATGAAAGTGATTGTAGCTCTTCCAAATCAGGAGCCAGAGTCAATAGAACACACGCTTCACCAATGACCTCAATGTTAGCATTCTACCCCTCATACCCAGCCAGGCAAGCCAGCAAAGGGAGAGCAGCTTAGAAGTCCCCTTTGTTCCTAATACTTTGTAAATGTTTCCTGAGACTGAGGCAGGGAAAAAAGCTCAATATTCTTTGGCTTATAATCTAGGAATGTCGAATAGAGACCATGACTCTAAAAAATAATATGGAGATGCGGGCTATATTCGCTTTTTCTTTCTTAAGCCAGATTAATTGAGTCAGTAATTACTGACTCTTGACTCGGATAATAAAACCAAATTAAAACTACTAAAATTAGCAATAGAGAGGAAAGTTTTCAGTGTGTGTGTGTGTGTGTGTGTGTGTGTGTGTAGAAGTAGTCTGAGCATGGGCCATAGAAGTTTTTCTGTTTCGTACCAATCTTCAGATGTAGAGGTTTGAGTTTACTAAGGAATACAGTGGACTTCCTTACATGTAAACGAAGCAATGACATTAGCAAAACATTTCAAGGGGGTGGAGAATCTGGAGGTGTGTAGCTATGAAGCACAGGGAATTGCTACCATGGACGTTTAGCCTTCTATTTTTAGCTTGTGTCATTCAGGCATCATTTAATTATGGGAACTGGTGGCGTAATTTTTCATACTTCTCTGTGGTATATACAAGATGATATGGTAGCCATTGCAAATGAAAAGATGGCTTCCCTCCTCAAGAAGATCACAACCTATTGAGGAAGGCATATCTTCAAATAAATAATTATGACCAAACATGAAAAACTTTTGCAGAAAGTATATTGTAATCTTAGAACAAGAAGTAAGTGATGTTATCTCCACTGCACATAAAAAAATCAGAATTCCATGAACATCCCTTATTTCTGCACTGTATCACTGGCCACCTTCCACAAGGTGGGAGAGAAGGGACTGGGCAGAGTAAACAGCTGCTGCTTCTGTCTGATATTGATCCAGCTGCTTGATCAGTGAATAGTGGACAGTGGGAGACTAGAGAGCAGAAGGAAGACAAAAGCCCAGTTATCTCAGTCCTCCTCTCACTGACCTGCATGACTTCTTCAGCAGTGACTATGTCTCCCCCGCAGCTCCACACAGGCCATGCAGTCTTGCCATGTTTTCTAAATTCCACATTTCCTGGCCCTCCTGCTGGTACTGTTCTCTGGGTAAGGAAAATATTTGGCTTCTTAGCTCATCCATCAGCTATGTAAATTATTCTGTATATTTAATTTTCTTTTTAAAAAATACTGTGTGATTTCTACTTGTTTCTGCACTCACATCGATGTTTCTCTCTCCTTCTCCCTTCCTCTCTCTCTCTCTCAACAACAAAAAAAATCAATAAAATGCATCATGATTTCCACTTTTCTGTTGGACTTTGGTTGATATACATAATACAAAACAAACCAAAAATCAGAATGGAAAACGTGTACTTCTTTCTCCAAGTCTGGGATCTTCTATGTACAAAGAATTGAATAGTCAAAGAGGTTACTAATAATTATCTTATTTCACACTTATATACTCTAGGATCAGCTTTTGAGACCAAATTACTAATATATTTTGTGAAAAATCAATGCCAGAAAATTTGAGATATTTAAAAAATATGGGATGGCACAAATCAGTAAAAAAATGGGATTCAAAGGCTATGTGCAAAATGTAGCACAATATCACCACAGAAATAAACAACAGTCTAGTCTTCATTAATAAAAAATGCTAAAAATTTACCTGCTAATTTCAAATTTTGCTATAACTTTGATATTAATAATAATCACCAAGTTACCCTAAGAAGAGGTACTGAATTATCTTTATTATCCCAATTTAATAACAATAATAGAAATAATATGCAACAAAAGTATAATACTAAGATCAATAATAAAAAATAATGATTAAAACCCACTTATGTCATTAACAATAGCAGTACAAAACAAATATTTATGAGTTACTTTTTATGCTAAACATTTACCTTTAAACAGTCGGCAAAGGCATCACTCTTTGTGCCTCAGTTTTCTCATGGGGAAACTGAAGGATTTGGATGAGACTAGTTTGGCTCAACCATCGATTGGTTCACAGGTCTAACAGGTTGCTATCATTAAATATGATATTGATCTCTATTGCAATTCCTATTACTTTAATAAAAATACAATAATTATTTGAGAAATGTTTTCTTTAAAAAGAAGTAGTTTAAGACCCTCCATGTGTCCTCAAGTGAGCATATTTGGTGCTCAGTGGAGGTCAGATGAGCTGGCTTATGATTCAGTCACTTAATTTCTTACTCAGTTGGTAATCCTAGCTGGTACATTGGTTTTAAACAGCACATTGCTTTTAAAAATTCTCAAATATTGTTTAATTTGTGTCCATAATTGGCTATTTGTTAAAGGTAGGAAGCACAAGGAACACTCATGTGAAATGCAATAGGAAACTAGGAGCATAATGATATAATTCTGCAAATTTTGTTCAATTTTTTCTACATCAGATCAAAATTTGTGTGCATGTTTGGTACTTCAAAAATCAATTGTAAAAGCATAAACTAATCTAATGATATTAAAATATGGCTTATAATTATGGGAAATAAAAGATTACACTGTATACAACATGTTATTTAGACTTCTCAAAGAATAGCTTGAACCTCCTCTCTGATAATCCAGTTAGAAACAAAAAGTAAAAGATATTTTAAAAGTCAATTATTTTTTAAAGTAAATAATTCTACATATGTGATCACAACTATATTTTTTTATATTATAACATGCATTTTAAATATATTTTTATACTTATTCACAAAACCAAATGTGATACATTATTAAATTTTTAAATTTATTTTTCAACAAATGATGTTTAAAATGAAATTTAAATTAAAAACATTTACTTTTACTAAAAATATTAAAATTTATTTTTTAAATATTATTTCTCCTCTTAAGATTGTATTCAAATATTTTATATTGTGGGGTAATGTATGAATCCAAAACTGTGTGTGTGTGTGTGTGTGTGTGTGTGTGTGTAAACAGAAAAAATTAAGAACCTTATGATATCATTCATATGTGGGATATAAAACTGAAAGCAACAAATGAACAGACAAGAAAAACAAACAAACCAAAACCTCATAGACACAGAGAACACTCTGATGGTTACCAGAGGGAAGGGGGTAGGAGGGTGTTAAAGGGTAAAGGGGATCAAATATATTGTGATAGAAGATGATTTGACTTTGGGTGGTGGGCACACAATGCAATATACAGATCATGTATCATAGAAATGTACAATTGAAATCAATATAATCTTATTAACCAATGTCACCCCAATAGATTTAATAAAAAGAAAAGAACATACATTTTTCAAATTAAATAAAAGAAAATAATTCATTTGTAAAGGAACCGACCATTGAAAATCTCTGCTTCTCCTTTTTTTCTCTCACTGTGCTGCTTTTCTGGGCTGTGTGATCAAGTTTTATACAGCCTGACACAGTCTTATGAAAACATTCATGTCATCCAACTTTTTTTTACAGAAACTTACTTTTTCACATTCAGAAGATAAGAAGGATTTTTGTTTGAGATATTTGAGAATCTGGTACCTGTTATTTACGATGGCCATTTGCTCTTTTTCACTTTCATTTATAACTGTGCAAAATGCAGAGACCAAAGGAAACTGAGTCCTAATCCTTAGTCACAATGGACTGAACTAGAGGATGGTCTATATCAGCGGTTCTCAACCTGTGGGTCGCGACCCCTTTGGGGGTCGAACGACCCTTTCACAGGGGTCGCCTAAGACCATCAGAAAACACATATATAATTACATATTGTTTTTGTGATTAATCACTATGCTTTAATTATGTTCAATTTGTAACAATGAAATTGGGGGACACCACAACATGAGGAACTGTATTAAAGGGTCGCGGCATTAGGAAGGTTGAGAACCACTGGTCTATATAGAAAGATGTTAAATGTTCTTTTTTTTTTTTTTTTTAATATATTCTATTGATTCTTTACAGAGAGGAAGGGAAAGAGACAGAGAGCCAGAAACATCGATGAGAGAGAAACATCGATCAGCCGCCTCCTGCACATCTCCTACCGGGGATGTGCCCGCAACCCAGGTACATGCCCCTGACCGGAATCGAACCTGGGACCTCTCAGTCCGCAGGCCGACGCTCCATCCACCGAGCCAAACCGGTTTCGGCTGTTAAATGTTCTTGACTTGAATGTTTATACGGAATTCATTTACATGAAAAAAAGTATATAATTCTCACAAGCAACACACTCACTCTTTGGATTTCAATCATTGTGTGTTAATTAGAGGGGAAATATCAATGAATATATAATTGAAAATTTTCTGCTTGCTAATACCATTCATCTATTCATCCTGAAAAAAATTAAAAATGAAATTTTCTAATATTGTGCTTCTAATGCTGATGACCCTTGTACCTTGAGATCACAGTTTAAATCATGACTCTAATGTAAAATTGTCACTCTTAGAGTTGAGTGGAGATTTGCTCTGTCACTTTCTTGGAGAATGACAAAGGAAAGTAGCTATGTACCAGAAATATTACCCATGTAGTTGAGACAGTAGTTTGGTTTCACATTTTTGCATTTAACATGTTTTACATGTAATAATCATTACAGCATCTAATCTGCAGCCTTTATTTTTTAGTAGATGGAAATTAGGGCAATATGTGCTTCAAGAGATGGCTGGAGATGTCTGTTATCCCCCAAATTATGTATTGAAGTCTAGTTGGAGCAGGGTTGCTAGGAAGTTATTAGGTTTTGATGAGGTCATAAGGATGGAACCCCCATGATGGGATCAGTGGCTTTCTGAGAAGAGGATGAAACCAGAGCTCTCTCTCAGCCATGTGAGAACACAACCAGAAGGCATCCAACAGAACCCAGGACCAGGGTTCTTTCCAGAACCTGGCCATCTAGCACTTGGATATTGGACTTCTCAGCCTCCAAAACTATGAAAAAAATATATATGTTGGTTATGCCATACAATCTATGGTATTTTGTTATAGCAGCCCAAACAAAGACAGACTACACAGAGTTGAATTATTCTTTGAAAATGGGTCTCTGCTCAAAACATATTAACATTCTTCTGATGAATCTTAGTGAGATTTCAAAATGTATAAAAACACTGACACTGCATAAGAGTATAGGACCTTCTTGTTATGCAAATACCAAGAAGAGAGCATCCATTCCACTAATGAGGAAGTGACATCAAAGTATCTGGGAGAAATAAAATGCATTTAATGCTGATGCTATATTGAACCGCTTCTAAAACTTGCAGGTCCCAGAGTCATCATGAGTATATATAGTACCACTCTACTGATTTACAGAATTTATTGTATTCGTTATATCCTATATTCATCATAAAGAGGATCTTTTGTAGCAATTATTTGATTAGTTCAATACTAAGTAATCCACATATAGCTATACTTGGAAATAATAGATCAGGCAAATACTGTAATATAGGCAATATTTTTGTAGAGATATAATTCTTTGGATATTTGAAATCCCTACATTCCTTCAATCTTTATACTTTAGCTTTACCTAACATTCAATGTATACCTATTTATTCTAAACTAGACAAAGCCATGAATTGATGTTTATATAAACATCATTTAATTTATTCTTCATAACACTCATAGAGCAGGAACCATAACATTTTTTTTTCAGAAAGCTTAATACTTAGGATGAAAGCGATAAACGTTCTCTGAAGTTCTAGCCTTATGTTGTTCTTACTGCTGGCAATTTTCTAGAAAGGAGTGTATTTTCCCAAGTGTTCCCTCTGATTTTCCAGATATAACTCAAATCACTTTGTTTGAATACTTATATCCATTCCTGAACCATTTGCTGTTGGAGGGGATACACTCTTCCCTAGATGAGACTAGGTCTTTTACTCCTGCTTCGAACTGGAGGAGGGGAGGGGATTGCCAGTCTACATAAACTCCATGGGCTAAGAAGAGGAAAGGGGTTTTCCCCACAGAGATTCTGGGCAGCAGACTGAAATAAAAATATGTCTTCATTATGTTCTGCTCCTTGATTGTCAGCATCTATGCATGTTACTACCTAAAATAAACACTCAAAGTTATCTGGCCCTCCCTGATACAACTACCCCATATATGACCAAGAGAGTCTCACTCTATCCCACCAGGAGAAAACTCAACATTTTCCAGTTATTACATCCTGATATCTCATGAACAAACCATGAAAATGATTAACCACCCCCAACCTAATCAATATACCATGGTGGAAGGTAAATAGGGTATCTTTGTTAACAACCATCTTGGAAGGGGACACGAGGAAACCATAATTACAAGTCCAAAGTGTAGGCTATAATCTGGGCATGGGAGAGCAATGATTCTCTGTCCTGACAATGAATAAATTGCTCAATTAATTTCTCAAAATTCTGTTCCCTGGTAAAATCTCCCGTGACCTAGGTTTTTCTTGACCAAATATAAGTTGTTTATTGGAGAAATATTTTCTTTTTGGAGGTTGGACCAGATCCTAATGAGCTTTGTTTAAATGCAGAGTAATAACATGCTTTGCTTGTCAGTTTTGGGATTTTTTTCACAATATAATCTCGTTAACTTCTTAACTCTTTAATTGCTTATTTTCAAATTCCTTATAAGTGCTATTTATTTAAGCTTATTCAATAGGATCAATCACACATGCTAAGCCTATATAGTGCATTACACATAAGAACACATAAATATATTCTAGCCACAAATATTTAATCTTGTTCAAATACTGTTTAGTTTTTCTATCTATAATAATATCAATATTGCCTAATCCAAGTTGCTAAATGTTACTTTTTAAAATGTGAGATCTATGAATAGAAAGTGTTACTTCTCATTATACTTTGTATAAAATGTAAGATCTATGAATGGAAAGTATTACTTTCCACTATACTTTGTGCTATCAGCTGATTATTTCCATAAGTTCAGCTATTTTTATTATCATATTATTTCTCTCCAGTCTTGCTCTTTCATTGTCACCGATAAAACATGCTCTTCAATATGTCTTAGAAAAATTGCTGTTTTTGAAATATTAACACTACTGATTATTTTAAAAAAAAATAAATCAGCAAATTTGAATTGACATCTCCTTAGTAACTGGAAGGAAGCTCCAAGGTTCCTAAAAGATGGCATTCCTCATCAAAACTAACTTCTAGAATGAGCCTGTTGAAAACAATAGTGAGAAAAGAAACAAAATGTCTAAGAACAAGAATTCATCTACAGGGACTAGCTTTTTAAAAATAAGAATAAAAAGCTGTGAAGACCAGCTGGTGTGGCTCAATGGTTGAGCATCATTGACCCATGAACCAAGAGGTCACTAGTTCGATTCCTGGTCAGGGCACAGGCCTGGGTTGAGGGCTTGATCCTCAGCATGGGGCGTGCATGAGGCAGCTGATCTGATTTTCTCTCTCATCAGTGTTTCTATCTCTCTATCCCTCTCCTTTCCCCTCTCTCTAATATCAATAAAAACATATTTTTAAAAAGAAAAGCTTTTAAAAGTCTAATATGCCAAGAAGTTTACCCCTTAGAAGGATAATTTAAACATCTTTTCTATTTAAAAGTAGGCCATGTTCATGAAGTGATTAACTTGTACTTCTAAACCCTGTTATGTCTTTCCCTGGCCTTTGTTTTTCTTTATTGTCTCAGTCTTCATCCTGGACTTGTAAACATTCTACAATGAGCTTTAAAACTTCATTTTTGGCATCAAAGCACAATGTTCTCTCCTATACCTGAAACTGTTGTTTTTGTGAGAAGGTGCTGAGGGAGAGCTCAACCCAGAAAAAGACAGAACAACCTTAAGCTGGCCAGAGACCCTGGCTCCCACAGAGCCACTGGGGTGTACAGTCAGACAGGGGACTCTACTGTGGTTTCCCAACAGCAGGATGTTATTTATAAGGTTTTCAACTTAATCTGTTTATCGCATATATGATTTTTCACGTATTAGTCAATGAAACGTCAGCTGTATGATCATATTGCCTCCCTTAAGCTCCCACTCCATTCTACTTGCTCTGGCTTTTCTCACTGAAATTCCCCGTTTACAGGGACACAAAGAGCTGTTTTAAATAGGAAGCCAACATTCGGGTGCCAGACAGCATGCTGGTGCCACATAGCACGCATTCCGTCGTGAAACTGCAAACCAAGACCTTTCTGTGCTAAATGGCACCGTATCTCCCATCCTACTTCATTAGAGTCGATTTCCTTCACGGTGCCAGCTGCTTCTCTGGCACCAGACATGAAGACTCGGGCTAAATGATCCCACTCAAACTACTGCCGGTGCCCTTGTGCCAGACGCGCCGCTCCGACCTGCCTTCCACCAGGCTACGTTGGAAGGCACATCTCCTCCAGGCCTGGATTTTTTCTAGATTTCCCTGGATTTTGTACTTTTGCATCCTTTTTGTGGGCGCCGGGTTAGATAAACGTGTTGATTGCTGTTTTGATTGCTGTTACTCACCAAAGTATTTCACAGCTCTTCATGCAGAGACTTGCTGCCTTTTCTTCCCGACTTTCCCCATAATGAGAATGCTATTGTTCAAAGAATCACAAAGAAATAGGGAATTCATAGTTTCCATTCAAGGTGAGATAAAAGTCGTTGTGTTGCAGGGAATCTAGCTCTTTGCAAGGGCGTAGCTCTATGAATGATTTTGAACCAGTCTTCAGTGTAAATTACTGGTATACTGAGGTTACTTGAACTGTTTTGAGAGTATTTTATAACCCATTTCCCACAGGTGGAAGTATTTCATCATGTTCACTTTTTAAAATTTCAGCTTTATTGATGTATAATTGACAAATAATAATAATGTTTACTTCTTTACCCAACTTAAAAATGTAATCCCTTCACTGTTCCACAATGGTAAGATAATGGCAAAGAGTAAGAATGACCATCCATCACCAAAGTTGGACACAGGAAAGAGTACAGGCTCAATGATGGCAAACGTGGGAGAAAGGACCACACTACATCTAAAAACCAGTCATCACCTAAAAACTCTTTATTTTGAGATAGAAAATCAAAATTAAACTGACTTAAGCAAAAAAAGAATCCACTGATTTATATACGTGGATGAGGCAGAGGTAGTGGACAAAGCTCAAGGAGATCATTAAGATTCTTTCTTTTCCTATTGCTGCCCCAACTTCCTTAGTGTCCTTATTCAAAGACCGTCTAAATCACTGCCACAGTTCCCTTCCCAAATCCATAGCCACATATCATACCATCCAGAAGGACAGAAAGAGGTAGCTGCAGCCAATCCATCCTCAGTCACTAATCAACATCCATCATGTTTTGTTGGCCCAGATCACCCATTCCTAACCCAGTTTCATTGACACATGGATATCTCTGGAAGCTAGACTTAAAACAGAGCTCTCTGAAACCATCAGCGTGGCAGGAGGGAGGACATTTTCATGATGGGATCAATAATGGCACAGGTATAGGTAGGATGCAAAAGAGGGACCTCCACCCCACTCCAATTCTTTGCTCCTCTATCAATGGAGAATTATGGAAGGGGAGCATGAGACAATTACAAGCTTAATACTTCTAGCAACTACTAACAACACATCTTCTTCCCTAGAATCCTTTCCAGGGCTGCTTTGTGGGAATGTGCTTGACCTAAAGACTATGCAAATCCTACTTTTAGCAGTGAGCTCTCTCAGAACTGAGGAAACTAAGCTTCTGTTCCATATTCAGGGCATTTTTGAAATGGCATCACAAATTATCTTTAAATATTTTGTTACCTTTAATGTACACAAGATCTCCTAAACAAGTTGACAAACACAAAATTCCCTATTTGAGGAACTATCTTGAGCCAAGAAATATATAAAAAGAAATATATCTACATATATATACACACATATATGCACTCACACATACATATATACTCATACCCACATATATGCATGTATCTACACTAATAAAAGACAAACATGCAAATTGACCATACCTTCACTATGCCTTAAGCCATGCCCACCAGCCAATCAGAGCAACTATATGCAAATTAACCCAACGAAGACGGCGGCCAGCAGCCACGGAGCTAGAGCTAGCAGGAGGCTTGGTTGCCCCAGTGATGGAGGAAGCCAAGCTTCCCTCCTGACGTGGCCAGCTCTGAGCTCCACTCAAGGCTACAAAGTTTCAATTATAGAAGGTAAATAAATCCCAGAATAAAAAAAAATGAAAAAAAGGAGAGGGTGGGAGCTTCGGTCGCTGGGGGCCTTGGCCAGACTGAAAAGGGCCCTCAGCCCCTCACCCAGGCTGGCCAGGCACCCCAGTGGGAACCCCCCACCCTAAAGGGAGTGTGGCCAGCCTGAAAACAGCCATCAGCCCCTCACCTAGGCTGGCCAAACCTCCATGGGGTGAGGGTCCCCACTGGGGGGGGCTTGACCAGCCTGCAAACAGCCATCAGCCCCTTACCCAGGCTGGCTAGGCACCCCAGTGGGGACCCCCACCCTGATCCAGGACACCCTTCAGGGCATACCAGCTGGCCCCCACCCATGCACCAGGCCTCTATCCTATATAGTAAAAGGGTAATATGCAAATTGACCCTAACAGCAGAACGACTGGGAATGACTGGTCACTATGACACACACTGACCACCAGGGGGCAAATGCTCAATGCAGGAGCTGTCCCCTGGTGGTTAGTGAACTCCCACAGGGGGAGCTCTGCTCAGCTACAAGCCAGGCTGATGGCTGCCAGCACAGCAGTGGTGGCGGGAGCCTCTCCCACCTCCTCAGCAGCACTAAGAATGTCCCACTGCAGCTTAGGTCTGCTCCCTGCTGGTAAGTGGACATCCCCCGAGGGCTGTCGGGCTGCCAGAGGTATGGTCTGACTGCCAGCTTGGGCCCGATCCCCTAGGGAGCAGGCCTCAGCCAGCAGGTGGACATCCTCCGAGGGGTCGCAGACTGCAAGAGGGCATAGGCTGGGCTGAGGGAACCCTCCCCCCCCCCCAAGTGCACAAATTTTTGTACATCAAGCCTCTAGTAAATAGATAAATGCAGATATGAGTATATATGTGACAATGCATATGTAAAAGTACATATGTGTGTATATAGATATATATATGCATACCTATACACTTTAATCATTAGCTACATTTGTCTTTATTTATAAAGAAATAAATCTTAAAAGTCTCCTTTAACTATTGTGACTCTCAATTAATTATTGTTTCAGTGCAAGTATCCATCAGAGATTATAAACTGAATGTGGCCCACAAAAATGGCCTGTTTGATGCCTATCTAGGCATGCCAGCCTTTCTCCTCTTTGATCAAAGGCCACAACTCCCTGCCTTACACCTGGCCCAATTCACAATTCACTGTTAATCCAGCTGCTACAGATGTTAGCCTTTATCCATTAGAGTTGGGATCAAGATGTGGTCACAGCCTGTCTTAACATGGGTATCAAAGTTAGATTAATAGTCAGGCAACTCCTTGGTAAGCAAGAAAAAAGAAATAGGATTGAGTGTTCAGGCCAAAATGAGGAAATTGAAAACTAACAGATATTTTTGTTGTCACTCTACTTTTTTAAGTGCTCTTATAATGACAGACTTTTTTTATTTTTAACAGATATGGTCAAATAAAATTGAGTATGTGATAGCTTTAGCCATGCTAAGACAGTCACCCAATAACCGAGTCATGGAAATTTGTTGTTAGGTGTTTCTTGTCACGGATTATTACTTTAGATCAGTTATTTCTATAGCTGACTGATCTCAGTTGTTTCATGATTATTGTGTCTAATTTCATTCTCAGAGGGAAACTTTAATTCCAAGAGCCCAGATTACCTAGCTGTTACCTCCAAGGTACTCACTACAATTTTCACTATGGGTGTTAAAGTCAAGATTTAAAATATTGGTTCAGTATCACGACATGATATTAAATTGATACTGAATTCTTTTCACTCTGTTAAACATTTTCCTAGTTTTTTTCTCTCTGTAGGGTCATGTTTACTCTTCAGATGAAGTATGATAACATTTTTAGAATTTCCATGCATCATACTGTGTCTGACAGCCTTGGCATTAAAACAATCAGCATTGGGTACATGCAGCATTTGAATACTGCCTCACTTGCAATGCTACATTCAGGGGTATGACAAAGTGCAAAAATCTACACACCTTTATCAGTTAAATGATGGCATAAAGTTTTGTGGGCCAAAAAGGACTGAACTACATTTCTTCACGACACTTTCTTATTCAACTTTTTATTCTCAGTACCTAGGACAATGTTTGGCACATACAAAGGGTTTGATAAATACTTTTGAATTAATTAATCAACCACAAAGGTTGGAAAGCAAGCTCAAAGAAAATATATTTTCCTGCTAAGTTACTTAACATGCAGGGAGATTTCTTATAGAATCTCTTACCCAAGATGAAGATACAGATCCCAGCAAAACAATGAAGTAACAACTGTTTCCTCTATTTGAACTGATACTTCCAAATTATTATTTAATGACTAATACTACTTTTCAAAATTCACAGTAGAAATACTTGTTTTCTATAATTTGTCCTAAAACAAAGTTAAATATTTTTGTTTAAGGAATCCACATTGTTAGGGAAAGCTTTTTGTGAACTTAGCCACTAAAATATTTTTCTTCTTATAGACTATCTTCTCAGGAGAAGGGAGCTCAGTGATAAAAGTAAAACATATTTCTGAAAGTAGAGATCGACATTGAAGTGTCCCTAGATTTACCCATGCAGTTATTAAGTTCTTTAGATTTCTTTTGCTGTGGCATACATGTGGGAGAGGACATTTTACTCTGCAAACTTTAAGCATACTCTTAAATACATGAGGAAATTTAAATCAAAGCTAATAATATTAGCTATTACATGATTAGATTATTTAGGATTTTGGTCCATACACCTGTTTCAACTCAAAGAGATTATAAAAATCCAGTAAATCTTTTTTCAGGGTAATGAAAGTTAGTTGGACCAGAGCAACATGACAAAATAGATGGCAGGCCAACACCAATACCACCTGTAACTTTCCTGGGTGTAAGCAATGCAACTTTATTTTACTTCTAATAATACAACTTTATTTTACTTCTAATTCCAGCTTGAATCAAAGCATCTACTACCCCAAGCATCAATGCTCTTCAATATCTAATTTCACAGTTTTCTTAACACGTATCTCATGTTATTTATTATAGTCAGAGGAATCCCAACACCTTTGACTATCCTTGTTACCTTTTAAATGGCTTCTCTGGCAAACCATCAATCACAAATCATGAAACATTTTAACTCAAGGAAGATCAGTTAAGAAAGAAAACAAGGGTTGTACAGCCTAATTGGAAACATGACTCACATCAATAAGTGATAAATGCTTGTTCTGAGGAAGAACAGTCCCCCCTCCGATCTGTCTGTAATGTACAATATGGGCAAGATTCTCTAATCACCTTCTAACTTGAGGCCATAAAGATATTGATAAAAACAATCCAAAGTTTTGTAAAGATAAAAGTTTCAAAAACTCAATTTCAGGTTCAGAAGCTTGCTTATGTTACCTAACAAGTGAGAAGATGTATTTTGTTTATGATTCATTACTTGATTAAAATTAGAGCTCAAAAACAACTTGAAAAAATTGCTCCATCAATATATGCAAATGTTTTAGTTATGTTACCAAAGCCTTGATAAATTGGCTTTATCCTGCATGTCATGGGCTAGAAATTTTCAGTAATCTCTTATTTGATATCTAAACTATTCATGTAAGTTTTATTAATGATATTATAAAATGTCTAATTCAAATTTTTAAAATATTACATATAATATTTTTGTATCTTGTGGAGGAGGTATTAAATATATCCAAGTAAACATTCTCAAAATAGAAAAAGGCATAGCGTTTCTTTTATAAAATTTTAATTTAAAGAACATAGATGAGCTCACTTATTCCATGAGGTCAATTGCACTACCACAACCACAGTAACCAGGTGATGTTCATTTCACTTTCCAGGTAATTTATTATAACTGCAGCACTGTCACAGGGATGGTTCACACAAATGATTTAACTTAGGTAAATACCATTTTCCAGTAATGATAGGACAAAACAAACTTTGGAAGCGTTTATGAACAGTAACATCTTATTCTCAGTACACATTTGCCCACTGATCTCTGTTGTTTGCAAATGAATTAACGATGGGTTGGAAAATCATTAGAGCCATCTGCTTTGAGGGTAAGGAAGAACTGCTGCGATCATGTTAATATAGGAGGAGAGGCTAGGTATTATTTTAGCATGCTTTTAGCATCATTTACTCTAAATTTCACATACAATCTAAAAAAATTACCAGGATTAGCCATTCTCAGTGAGGCTCCTTATAAATCCATTTACTGAGAAACCACTTTTTTTTTTATAAATGTTGAACATGGGAAATATCTTTTCTCCCCCTATTAAAATCAATCGTTATGGTTACCAAAAGGCTTGACTTTCCATATATTTTAATCCCTCAAGTAAGCACTGATGAAAGAAATTAAAATCAGATTAACAAATTAGTTCCTCTGGTTGTTTTGAGTCAATGGATTCAAAAGGTACTTTTGTTCAATGTATTTGCTTGTGCAAACAACTTATATGAATGTTACTTTCGATGCTACCAACATTTGAATACATTTCACTTGCTTGAAAAGCATCTATCTATCTTTACTTTCCTATGGATATTTGATTCAGGAACATGTTTGTAATGTAACTTTGAGTATTTGCTTGTATTTGTCAGGTCTATAAACACAATGGGAATCACATGTCCATACACACATGCAGACATACAAATTAAACCCATTATTGTGTATGTGACTCTCAAGGAAACATGTATTTTTCAAAAGAAAGAAGAAAGTAAGAACAAAGGTAGGGTTAGAGAGAGGGAAGGAAGGAGGGAAAGAGAAAAAGTTCACTGATGTTTATCCCAGATGGAAATTTTGCAATAACCACCAAGTTTAAATCATGTTTGATGCATAATATTAAGATACATGCTTTATCTTAAGGATCTTTTTTCTTCTCTTAGGGTGGCAGTGGTAGAGAGATGACTGTAAAGGAGGACCTGCCCATTTTTAAGTGCACTTAAATTCAGTAGACATTCAATAACTAAATATATGTTGGACAAATGATGGATGGATGGATAGATGGAAAGATACATCAAATGGTATACTATCTAAAGCACAATTAAAAGTTAGAGGGAATTGTTTATTGCTTACCATAAAAAAAGTTAGAGGGAGAAATCTGCCTATGTATTAAGAAGCAGTTCTCTTCAACTTAGAAGAGCATCTTTTCCCATCTGTGTCTGCATTAAGAAGGGGACAAATAAATATATGGCCATAATTCATCAGATTTGTGGATTCAAGACTGAGTCTGTGGGGTGAGAAATACTCTGAATATATCTTCATCATAACTTCATTTAGAATTGTCTTTTTCAGTAGGATATAAAAACTGGTAAGCAGGTAAATTACACAAGTTTCTCATGATCCTAAAAGTAGATAACAAAATAGCAGATATACTTGATTAAGAGAGTGAATATTAAAGCACCTATCCCTTAAAACTTAGGTTTATTTATTCAAATTGTAATTTCACAATCTGGTAACTGACTATTTTTTTTCTCTTTTTACATTATTGAGAAAGCCAGCATTACACCACAGTGGAGGTTTAAGTCAGTGAAGCCAAGAGCTGGCCATAGACTGGTAGTAACTGTCTGGCTTCTTCCTCTCACTGGACAAACAATGAGAGTGAGAGCAAGAGAGGAGGCCCAAGATGGGAGCCACTGTCTTTTCACAACCTAATTTTGGAAGTTACACCCCATTACTTCTGGGATATTCATTAGAAGCTAGACACTAGGTCCTGCCCATACTCGAAGGAAGGAAATAACTCAAGGAAGTAAGTATCAGGAGATGAAGATTACTGGGGGCCATTTTAGAAGCTGGCTACCCTAGCTCCTTAAATCATAGTCAGCCCCTTCTCCATTGGTTCATTCCAAGGTAACACTCATTTTAAAATTGGAATCATTTATTTTAAATCCAAACCCGATGCCAATTAACCTAACTAGAGATAAGCCATCCCTTCATCTTTTCCCTAGATCTTAGAAAAAGATCTTATCCTATCTACCCTATAGGATTATTGAAAATATGAACTATGATAATGAATAAATCATCGGCTAGAGCACCTATGATATATAGTAGCACTTACTTGGCTATCTTCCCTCCCGCTACATTATTGCTCAATACTAATTTCTAAGCCTCTATTCTGGATCCTATTTCTACAAGTTCTTTCAACCCCTCTGTGAATGAATGGTGATAAAGAAACCAATGACTGCTAGTACTACTTGGTGCCAAGGACTTTAGTCGTGCTAAGACACCAGAAATTTTATCCACCATTGTTTGTGTATCATAAAGTTTTCAATGCAGTGAAAATAAGTGGATAACCCTATTACTGTTATTTAAAAATTTTTTTGACTATGCAAACTTCCTGAAAGTATCTCAGGGATTACCCCCATCACCCTAAGGACTCTACAGACAATGCTTAGCAAATAGCCAATCTAAGCATTGTGTCTGCAAACCTCATGCCCCTATTTTTACACTCACTGTCCTCCCCCATTTGAACAGTTATTATGGTGGAGTTGCCAGAATGGTGAGAAAAGCAATACAGAGTTGCCTAATTACAGTAGATAGAGGTAAAGGTTAGTAAAGAGAAATAAAGATCCAGAAAGATTAAACATTATTTGTTTAATCAAAGGTGTGGACAAAAAAAAGGTGCTTAATAAATCTAACAAATGTAACCTCACAGGGAGATCCATTCATAAATTCCTAACTGGGCAGGTCATGGTAGCTAATCAGGCCCCACATATATAATTTCTTTAGTAAAAGGTTTATCTTTACCGTAAGCAAGCCCTGTCTATTGTTTCTGTGCATCTAGGTTAGCATGCCTATGAAACCCTATTTTTAAGAGTAATCACCTGCCCTGGCTGGTTTAGCTCAGTTGGTTGGAATTTTAGGCCAAACAAAGGGTTGCAGTTTTGATCATCAGAATGGGTACTTATGAGAGCCAATCAATTGATGTGATGTTTCTCTCTCTCCCTCTCTCATATCAACAATAAGTAAGCAAGTTAATAAATAAATAAGTGAGTGAGTAAAACAAAGGCTATATAAGAAGAGATAAAGAAGCACCCAGAAATACCCATTTCTGGGTATTTGTCTGAAGAAACCCAAAACACTAATTCAAAAAGGCATGCATCACTTAGTTCATTGCAGCATTATTTACAATAGCCAAGATATGGAAGCAACCTAAGTGTCCATCAATATATAAATGGTTAAAGAAAAAGTGATACATATACACAATGGAATATTACTCAGCCATAAAGAAAGAAATCTTGCCATCTGCAACAACATGGATAGACCTAGAGCCGCGGTTCTCAACCTGTGGGTCGCGACCCCTTTGGGGGTCGAACAACCCTTTCACAGGGACCGCCTAAGACCATCGGAAAACACATATATAATTACATATTGTTTTTATGACTAATCACTATGCTTTAATTATGTTCAATTTGTAACAATGAAAATACATCCTGCATATCAGATATTTACATGACGATTCATAACAGTAGCAAAATTACAGTTATGAAGTAGCAACGAAAATAATTTTATGGTTGGGAGTCACCACAACATGAGGAACTGTGTTAAAGGGTCGCGGCATTAGGAAGGTTGAGAACTATTGACCTAGAGGATATGCTAAGTGAAATAAGTCACACAGAGAAAAGACAAGTACAATATGATTTCATGTATGTGTGGAATCTAAAAAATATAAAAAGAAACAAACAAAACAGAAACAAAATCAAAGATACATTTTGATGGTCCCCAAATGGGAAGGAAGTTGCGGGGATATGCAAAAAATGGGAATTAATTAGTCGTGGGGATGTAAAGTACAGCATAGGGAATATAGTCAATAATGTGATAATTATACATGGTGTCAGAAAACTAGATTTGTTGGGGTGATCACTCTGTAAGTTATAAAAATGTCTAATCATCCTATATAATAATAGCCTAATATGCTAAGTGTCCAGTCAATGGGTCGACCATTCAACCAATCAAAGCACAATATGCTAATGATATGCTAAGGTTGCTCAACCACCCGCTATGATGTGCACTGACCACCCAGGGGGTAGACTCTCCGACCTGTAGATTAGCTTGCTGCTGGGGTTTGCCCGATCAGAACTGAGCAAGTCAGGGCAGACATGCCCTGGACATCTCCTGCAGTCCCTCCCTGGCTGGCCAGCCTCCCATGTTCCTCCCCAGCTGGCTGGCCCTGATCAGCCCTGATTGGGACCAGGCAAGATGGGCTGGAATGCCCTGGAGCCCTCCCGAAGTCCCTCCCACAATCCTTCCCCAGCCACCAGCCCTGATTGGCCCCAACAGGACTGGGCAAGATGGCGCTGACTGGCCCAGATCGCCAGCCAGGCGGAGGAACCCCACCCATGCACAAATTTTGTGCACCGGGGCTCTAGTCCTATATAATAAAACCCTAATATGCAAATAGACCGAAGAGTGGAATGACCAGTCACTATGATTCGCACTGACTACCAGGGGGCAGATACTGAACACAGGAGCTGCCCTTGGTAGTCAGTGTGCTCCCACAGGGGGAGCGCTGCTCAGCCAGAAGCTGGGCTCACAGCTGGTGAGTGCAGCGGCGGTGGCAGGAGCCTCTCCCGCCTCCACAGCAGTGCTAAGGACCCCTCGGGGGATGTCCAACTGCCGGCCCCATCCAGTACACAAATGTTGTGCACCGGGCCTCTTGTATGTCAACTACAATTGAATAATAAAATCATTCCAAATGTATAAAAAAACTATAAAACTGTCACTCTCTAGAGCATTTGAGATCTTGCTTCCCAGCACTTGTCCTCAGTTTGACTCAAATAAACTCATAAAAATTCTCTACAGGTTTGGGTGTTCCTTAATTGACACAGGACTGCAAAACCAAACAAACAAAAAACAAAACCTTGTGAAAACATCAAGGTCAGGAAGCAATGTTCAGTGGCATTTGACATTGACTCTTGCCAATCTTAAATACATACAACACATACACACACACTCACGCACACACACATACACACTAACATACTCTCACACATATTCAAGCATCTCTAATATTCCTCAGGATATTCAACTGAGGCTTTGTGTGTCACAACCACACCTGGTCTCTACTGACATTTCCTATGGGGAGTTCCTATGTGCAAGATGGTCCATGGAATATGGGTAGAAAAAGATAAAACATAGATTTATAGCTGAATTTTCTCAATAATGAGAAAGGGTTAATAAAGCACCTATTGTATAGGGTTGCTTCCAAGCATATATAAGTTAATTCACAAAAAGCACTAAGAATTACTTGGGAGAAAGTCCCTTGATCAAAAAATGATAGCACTTATTGTTGTAACCGTTAATATTGTTGTTGATTTTTTATTGAATTTACTGGGGTGACATTGATTATGAAAATTAATTAGGTTTCAGGGGTAAAATTTTATAATACATCATCTGTACACTGTATTGTGTGTTCAGCACCCCAAGTCAAGTCTCCTTCATCACCATTTATCCCTCCTTTACTCTCTTCTAATTCCCTTCAGCCCTCTTTCCCTCTGGTAACCACCATACTGTTGTCTGTCTATGAGGGGTTTTTTGTTTGTGTTTTGCTTAATCCCTTCACCAGTTTCACATAAGCTGAGCTATACCTATATTTACAGAATGGGACAATAGTGATAACTACAAAAATACATATATTTGGATGTTCATATTCCAAAATATTTACTGATGGGTTTCACAATAAAATTTTTGGAGATTATTGACATACAGAAAGAAGACCAAACAAAATCTCACCTCTATCCAAAATGTGCCTAAATTCAGCCAACTTGACAAGGTGTTACAGGAGAACAAAACATACACACACAAATCTAAAGGGCAAATCTACCTATTGTATTTGGTATGTATTTACATTATATTTTTATCTCCTATAGTATATATGTATGTGTATATTATATACATTTATTTACTCTCTTTAGTTTTATTTAGTTAGTTAGTTAGTTAGTTAGTTAGTTAGTTAGATGTTTCTCCCAGATCTTAGATTATTAAAATCTGGTCAGAGATTGATTTCCTAATATCCATCTCCCTGGAGATGAAGACCTTACTTTTCCTTCACTTCTGCCTGACTTTGATGTCTAAGCAAGATGCTCAAACTGCTAACCTGGCTAAGGATCCTAGGAAGGTCACATGGTGGTGGTGGGGGGCGGGGTATAGATATACTGTACAGTCATAGGAAAACCTCAGTTTGTATGTTGGCTCTACTACTTGGGAAAATGTGTCCTTCCTTTATTTCACTATTTTAAAAGGAAATTATAGCCCTGGCCAGTGTGTCTCAGTTGGTTGGAACATCATCCAATACACATGAAAGATTGTGGGTTTGATTCCCAGGCACATATCTAGGTTGCAGGTTTGATCCTCAGTTGGGGCAAGTATGAGAGGCAACCGATTGATGTTTCTCACATCAATGTTTTTCATCTCTCTCTCTCCCCCCTTCCTCTCTCTAAAGTCAATTAAAAAATATCTTTGAGTAATGGTTGGAAAAAAAAAAGAAAGAAAATTATAAAGTTTAACCCATAGCTTGCTTTAAATTTTCTTTTTTCTTTTAAGAATTTAACATCCCAGGCACACTACCTGGCATAGGTTAGTTTCCTTATACACTGGAGATATCACTGACACCCTGAAATACAATCACTCTCTCCTAAAATGGAACTTTTAAATTATTTTTAATGTTAAATGATTACCTCATTTCTTTAATATAGTGATTTCCTTGATGACAGACTCAATCTCTTCCTCCTCTTTATTATTTTTCAATGCTAAACCTGGGACAGAGCTTACTGAATCAATATTTGTTCCTTGAATTGAACTGAGCTGGGTGGTAAGATTTTCCTCCCGTTTTGGTTATTTTCAACGTGTGCTAATGTAAGTTGGAGTCTGGATGATCCATTCCCTCAAATATACAGTACATGTGCCCTTGCTCAGCCTGCCAGGCTGTGATCACCAGCCAATTTTCAGCTGCAAGACCACATTTTTTTTTTGTTCTGGGAAGTTATAAAAATAACAATTCTGCCATCACTTTCTAATTCACAGAGTGACTTGAGTCCCTGCTTTCTAATTCTTTTCATTCTCCTTTATAGGGCTGCCAGGAGCCTTGGCCTTTGCTGGCCTCACACACTTAATCAGAGTAACCAATGCTGATGATTTTTACAGGGAATTAAGTTTGATTTGTTTTGAAACATTTATTTATTCCATATGGCATTTGAAGTGACTGAATTATTTTTGGTGTTGGAATGGGGTTGCATGAACTAGATTAGAATGTTCTAAAAAGAAAAAGAAAAGGGGGGGGGGGAAACACACAACCCCAAAGCCCAGGAATTTTGTAGAAAACATCCTCTGTAAAAGAAATTAACACACTATACAGGGAACAGATCAGGGATTTGGCAAAATCACAAAGGTAATTTGGCAAAACCTAAATCCCCAACATAAAATCTCAGGCCGAGGCCTGGTCCCACAGTACAGAGAGCACTGTGGACTGGCCCTGGGAGCACCCTGCGGGTCCCTGCTGCTGTCCTCTGCAATGCCAGTGGCACTGGCAGTGACGCTCTCTTAGCTCTGAGGGTGAGGGGCGAGGGCCAAGTAGCCCAGTCCAGTCAGTGCAGTGCCTTCGTTCTTACGCAGCTTCAGGAGAGTCAGGGGCCCAGGCCTAAGCCCCAGCATTGTGCACAGCGACTGATGATTGGGTCAGACTTAGGGATGTGACCTAATTTTGTCCGATCAGCAAAGCCTGGTATTTTTATTCAATGCTCGGGTAAAGATAAACACTATTATTACAGATCCTGAGGTTAGAAGACGGGCATCCCAACGCTCCTGCAGCCATTGTCCTACCAGGACCCGACCAACTTAGAAACATTAAAGAAGCAGAGTCCGAGCCTGATCTTCAAGCACTGCCTAGAGTTCACTAACCTGGATGGGGACCAAAATATTGTCTTTGTTGTTCAAGCCAATGTGAGTTGATTTCTTTGTTTGCGTTTCCAAAACAATAAATAATCCTGATGTCCAAGTAGAGATGCAGACTAATCCATGCATAGTTCGTTAAGTCCTTGTGCTGGGGTTCTTCTGCTGGGGGCCAGGAAAACATGGTGTGTTATTTTACACATTCCCAACTGAGGGAGGCAAGACTGCCCTTCAGCCCGTCGCCACGCTCCAGGGGAAAGGCTGTGCTGGGAAGACCACCGTTCCTAATGTATGCTACAGGGTGATGCTAACAAGCATTTTAAACCAGTGACGTGCATCACTGCTGTTTCCCTTCGTTTGCAGTTAGAGGTGTGAGTCATGCTTCCTGTGAAACCCAAGGACAGTGCCTCTGTTTGAGGTTTTATTATTTGGTAACAAAATGGAAAGCACACTGGGGCTGTGTCAGTGAGCTGGAAGCAATCAACATTGACTGGGCTTACACACATGAAAAATGCAAATATGTTCATTTGCAGGGCTATGGGTTGGTGGCTAGACTCAAACAGTTTACACCCCCAGGAAAAAGGAAGTTAAACCACAGGCTTAATCCTTGACTAAATCTTGAGGCATTTCGAACCACAAATTAGAAAATTAAAACCAAAATGTGTCCTGCCATTCCAAAGCTGAAGAGCTAAGCTCTTACTTTAGAGGCTGGTAAACCCCACCACCTTGGCCCATTTCACTGGATTCTTACCCATGGGTTTATTTTACGGTCTACTGCCGGCCTCTGTAACACAGAGCTATGGAACCATCACTCTCAGCTACGGAACCAGGGGCTGGGTTGCAAGTAGGCCTGAGAGGTCACCAAAAGCTTCCAGTGAGACTCGCTGAATTTCTAAGGTCAGCTACAGGAGGTCTCTGGGCTATCTTGAAAAAAAGTACTTTAACCCGAGCAATTGGATTTCCAGAGCTGAGAATTTCCTAAAATGCTTGTTAAAAACCCTCTAGAGCAGAGTTTGGGGGTCTTTTTCTGTAAAAGACCAGGTAGTACGTATTTTCAGCTTTAGAAGCTTAATGATCTCCATCACAACTCTTTGACTTTGCCATTGCAATGCAAAAGCAGCCAGGAATGATATGTATACACAGGGGCACGGGTGTGTGCCAGTTAAAGCTTATTTCCAAAAACAGGAGTCAGCCAGATTTGGCCGACAGGATGTAGCTGACTGACCCCTGACTCCTTTAACTGCTATGGCAAATGATTTGTTCAGTCACGAAAACCTGGCATTTAAACCACACCACCTCTCTGTCCTCCTTTACTCTTAACCCCTGTAAAACTGCTAGATGTTACTAATCAGCACTGATTTGTTTCACTTAGTGAGCTTAGTCCCTTTTGCTAGAATCAGATGCTTGATGTGAATTTTCCACAATAAATCTTTGCACCTCCTCGGTTGCACCTGTTCATCGCCTGTATGCTGCTGGCCTACATTTCCCCTCGTCTTTTCCTCCACCTGCACTGGCCCATCTCCTTTTTCCCTTTACTTCTAAGCTAATTTCTACTTATGTTTTTGCACTTGATAGTTTTTCTTTAAATCCATGACTTTATTTTTTCATTTATGTCTCTACTCCCCGTACACAGCTGTGATTGCAACAATTTTATTTATATGTATATCATTGCTGTCTCTGTGGACACCATGTAAATTCTATAAAGACGAAATGATTAGAGAATTAGCACTGAGTGGGGACAGCTTAAGAGTTCAATGTTATTCAAAAGTTTGTGTTAATATAGCCTCAAGGCTGAGAAAGAAATACAAGATGAAACAAACAAGAAAAAAATCTAAAGTGAAAGTAAACTCATCACATTCCTTAAAGAGACTCTACTACAGCTGAAAGGGACATGACTATGTCTCCACCACTTCCTAAAACAAAAACACTGAAATCAAGAAATTTATTGAGCTGGTTAAAGAGTTTATTGAGGAGCTGACTCTTAAACCCAAATCTTCTGATTCACCATCTAGGATTCATTCTAGTTACATAAGACCTAAAGAGGTGAAGAGAGCAAAAGCACTTCTGAAATGTTCCTCCTGGCACTGATCTAACATATTGCATCATTATTCCTGGTTCCAATTCCTCAGGGAGAGTGACTGAGGCTCCTTCCCTCACCTACAAAGATAAAGGTCAAAGTTGGCTATGTCTTTTTTTTTTTTCTTAAGACTTGCTACTTTCTATTTATTTTCTTTTGTCAATCCTCAGTTGAGAATATTTTTCCATTGATTTTTAGAGAGAGTAGAAGAAAGAGGGAGAGTCAGAAAGAGAGAGAAACATCATATGGCTACCTCCTGCAAACACCCCGACCAGGGTCAGCATCAAGTCTGCAACTGAGGTTCATGCCCTTGCCCGGAATTGAACCTGGGGCCTTTCCGTCTGCGGGCCGACACTCTATCTACTGAGCCAAACCGGCTAGACCAGAGTTGGTTATATCTTTAAAGAAAGTTCAGTTTGAAATCCTCATTGCAAATCAAGCATCCGTCTCTCCTTTCTTGATGACTTCCACCTGCAAAAAATTCCAGGGCATGGGAGATCTGTCCTTCGTCACTATCAGTATTCCTATCCATGAGGGGAAGTTTTATAAAAGCACAATTCTGAAATGGCCGCTCTCCTACTCACTCAAAATGCGTTCAGAGGCTCCTCACTGCTTCCTCACACTGCAATACCTTCTTAATCTGTGAGTTTTGTTTTGCTTTTTCCTTCACCTAAAACCAACCAACACAACAATCTCTTCGTCTCATCACTACTATTCTTGTCAAACCGCTAGTATTAGTTTGCCGGGACTAGCAGAACAAAGTACCACAGACTGGGTGGCTTAAGTGTCTTCTCACAGTTTTGGAGGCTAGAAGTCCGAAATCAAGGTTAGCAAATTTGCATAAGTCTATAGACATACCTCATAGACATTGTGGGTTGGGTTCCAGACCACTGTAATACAGGGAGTATCGTAATAAAGCAAGTCACCATGTGGGAGGTGTTGCCTTTAATTTGTAAGAAACGCAACACCTTGAAGCGGCAAGAAAGCGAAGCGCAATAAAACGAGGTAGGCCTGTATTTGGACAGTTTGCTTGCTTCTGGGGGCTGCGAGGGACAAACTGTTCGACAATCTCTCTCCTGGATCCTGGTGGTTTGCTGGCAATCATTAGCATTCCTTGACTGTGGAGCATAAATCCAATTTTCACATGGAGTTCTCCCTGTGTCTCCCGTGTCCCAATTCTCCCTTTTTATAAAGTCACCAATCATATTAAAACAGGGCCCACCCGATTGACCTCATCTTAACTTGGCTACATCCGTAAAAACCCTATTTCCAAATAAGGTCACATTGTGAGGTAACTGGGACTTTAACCTATGAATTTGAAGAGGAGACACAATTAAACCCTTAACAACCCCAGTTATGTTTCCAGGCCTTAAGCAAAACTATCTACTAAACATTTTCCTACCTCCGGGCTGAGCCCCTTAGTGACAATTCCGTCGCCCTACTTTATGGCAAATTTCTTGATTTCTTGAAATCAGGGATTGTTTTTTTCTCAACTTGCTACTTTATCCCCCAAATCTGTCATGCTGCGTGACCTAAAATAGAACTGCCCCCGCCCCGAAATGTTTGCTGAACTGAGGAGATGGTTTGTACCCATAGGTGACAGGAATGTGTCTATAGTTGGGACCCAAGCAAAGGTTTTACATCTTCTACCACACATTTACCCTGGTGCTGAGATAGCACAGCATTGTGGGTAAGAAGATGGACTCAGTTCAAATACCGACTTTGTCACCTATGTTTGTATGTAACCTAGTGGTGTTAACCTTTTGCAAATTTCCCTCAGATTTCCACATTTCGAAAACATGACCTATATTCCATACCTTGAAAGATTTGACTGAAAGTCAAGAGCATACGTGCAACCTCCTAAATAGTGGCAGCTAATAATACTGCTGTGTAGGCCAGCTGCAAGCTTAAAGTGCTGACACATTTTAAAGACTGCAAGCAGTTTTTAAAGAATTTAAAGAATGTAGCATGACTATAGTTCACATACACTCATAGGAACACTTTTTGAGCCAGATTCGTGAAGAGGAAAACAAAAGAGCCACTTTGTACAATATTAAGGAAATAGTGGTCACTACTAGTCAAGGAGAACAGACAGTAATTGTGCTGAATAAAGCTATAGATCCTACCTTTGACTTTTCTTCACACCACACAACCAGAAGAGCCATTTTCAAATATCAAGGGCAATACAAACAGAGTTATTCTCATCACTCACTCTTCAAAGCAGTGACCTTTACTTTGGGCTAGTTTCTTTGGCAAGGAAGTCTGGCACGAAGCTGCTACAGTAACCTTAAACAGCAGAAATCTATTCTTATAACTATGCTCCTTAATGGCAATTTAACAAAAAACACCTAACGTCAGGCTCCGTGGTCAAAATACTTAAGATAACTCACCTGAGACCCTCAGGCAGCCTATTTATCAAAACAAGTTAAAGTCACCTTCTGAGTAATTGCTCTGGAGGTCTTTGAACACAGCACACAGGCACATTTTCTGTGGGTTGAGCAATTGATCACTAAGTTCTAGGAACAGGTGCATCTTGCTTCTAGGGCCCTGAAACATGACAGCCCGGAGAAAGGCTATTAAAATCACTTTGCTAACAAAGAAAAATCAATTGTTCTCCACAAGGAGGTGCCTGTCGGCACAATCGATGTACAATAGTACAGTGCTGGGCGGTAAAGAATGTGAACAGATTTAAGCTTTTGATTAGGTGAAAGGTATAAAGGGTAGCTGTTTTTCGTCTCCCCGATGGACTAAGACAGATAAATGCTGCAAGTGCCGTTCAGTTTTTCTTCAGTTGATCCACCTGGTAAGAAGACAGTTTTTTGGATTTTTTTTTCTGTCTTTTTAGTGCATTTTTTTAAATTTTTTACTTGTTTTTAGTACAAAGTATTTGGGAGAGCGTCAGAGTCAGTGAGAGATATACCCAAGTCTGAGACAAATCCAAGAGTAAAGATGGAGAGACAAATGGGAACAGTGACACTCTCAATTCCATTGCTAAAAGCTCTAGTTAAAAAAGGACATATTTGTGATTTTTTTTCCTGCTAAATGTAAGAGATATATGAGTTGAGGTGTCAGTAAGGTTTTGGTACTTTTTGTGCATTTTTTTCTACCAACAAATTAAAGATCATTTATCAAGAGTAGAAAATGGCATTTTCAACCTCCGTGTATTTTCATAAAGCTTTACCCGGGTGCCAACAATCTTTGAAGCAGGTACAAAACTCAAAATAAAACTCAATTCAGGCTTTTCAGATGGGGGAAGCATATTCACAATAACAAAAGAACTTTATTCTGAGAACATGAAGTGCTTTTTACTCAAAGGGATGCGACAGTTGAATAGTGCAGACAAAACCCATGGAACGATTGTCAGGAACTTTTTATACTTAGAGTGTGTATATGTTAACAGATTTGAAATTTAATGTCAAAAATGTTAAATGGTCTTGATTTTATAAAATCAGCAACATAATTCAGTATTTTCATAGAAAATTATATGCACTGATTGAGCCTAAAACGTAAATGTTGTCATTTAGCTAGTGTTGGGAAATTATGCATTATAGAGGGTAATTTTTGTTCAACATTTATCAGCTAATAAGTATCGTTTCATAGAAAATTATATGCACTGATTGAGCCTAAAACAGAAATGTTGTCATTTAGCTAGTGTTGGGAATTATGCATTAGAGGGTAATTTTTGTTCAACATATATCAGCTAATAAGTATCATACACTAAAACTTTCAACCTCACGAGTTTGAGTTTAAACAGGTTAACTCTTGTTTATCTCTCTGGGAAGCTGTTTACCCTAGAGAAGTCAAGTAGATGGCCAGACAGAAAACCACGTGGTTCTCAGTCTGTGAATCCAAAGTCAAGACCTGGAAGTGTGACAGGTAGTGTTAGGAAATGAGGCCAAAATGGAAAGACAGCAGAGAGCTGTGGCCTCAAACATCAGGAGCGGCCTGTGGGAGTATGTGCTCCAACAGCCACATGGATCACTGCTGCCAACTTTCAGCCGGAATGAACCCAGTGGTCGGCAAACTGCGGCTCGCGAGCCACATGCGGCTCTTTGGCCCCTTGAGTGTGGCTCTTCCTAAGCCTTAGGAATACCCTAATTAAGTTAATAACAATGTACCTACCTATATAGTTTAAGTTTAAAAAATTTGGCTCTCAAAAGAAATTTCAATCGTTGTACTGTTGCTATTTGGCTCTGTTGACTAATGAGTTTGCCAACCACTGATTACTAGACAGAGCTATGAAGTATCCCTGATCTGCATCTCCAGAGGAAAGCTGGATTCATCCCGGAGCAGATACTCCCATTGTTCACATTCAAACGTCCTCAGTTGTTTCAATGTCTTTAACCAGGTTTCCAAACTTGGATATTTAGGTTCCTCTTTTCTTTCCATGCCCATTCTGACCCTATACTTACTATGCCTGTGTACCATAACAGACTATTTACCTTCTGTCTCCTGTCTTGTTGCCTGCTGTTATTTTCTTCTCCTTCCTTCTCTGTTTCCTCCATGAGATCAAAGGAGGGTGTCCTCTCCTTTCTCCTGCTGTCCAACAGCCACGCCACTGTCTTTATCCATTCTGATACCAACAGTTATGCCCAGCAAGTACTTTGGAATTCTATGATTCTATGGACATGAGATGTTATTCATCCTAAGAATTTTTTTTCTTTATAAGGAGAAAGAAGACAATGCCCTCAAATCTTTACCAATATTCCTAAGTTCAGAGTATATTCACATCTTCCTATAGCTAGAAAGAAGTCAACTATGCTAATATTTAATAAACCACCCTGAACTTCCAGTCACTTACCTTAACTGAAAAAAGTTCATTGATTTATTTTTGCATGGTTACCTTTTGCTCAGGAATATGGCTTTGTTATTTTCTCTAAAATGACCTTGGTATGATTTTTCTGCCGGTTGATTAAACTTCAGCAAAAGTTAAAACAATGGCACAAAAGCATATCCTGTGACCCAGCACTTTCACTTCTAACTATGTAGCAATAATAAGACAAATCCTGTAAGATAAAACTACAAAGATAAATCTAGCTGAAATTTATAATAATGCAAAACAAACAACTAGAAGCAACTAAATGTCTAAATTGGGAAAGTAAGTGTTGGGTTAGGTTGTTTGTTTTACCACTGTCCTTTGGTTGGATAGCTAGAGCTGAAGTGATGGGTTAAAGAGGAGGAATATAAACTGTATACACTACTGAGACAGTCTGGTCCTTCCACTGAGCGTGGTAAGGTCCTGAGTGGAATCTCTGTGGCAAGCACAGAAGCTGAATTAGGGAAGCTCTGAATCTGACAGTCAAGTGGTCATGAGGAAGCTAGTCTTAAACATGTATAGTTTTATGGAAGGGTCTTAATATATAAGACACTGTATCAAGACTGACAATATTCTCTCTTCCTCTCGCCTGCCCGTCCTTATTATTGGCCTCAAATTGTCTACCAAATTTATATGCAAGGGTCATCTATTATTTTATCTATAAAGATGTCTCCATATCCACATTCAAACATGATTAACTGCTCTTATAACTGTACTCAGCTATGTGTCAGATATTCATAATACAAAATTTCACACGCTGAATTATAGTCAGTGATCTGTGTCTTTCTTGCATACTAGCCTGAGCTCCTCAAGAGCAGGGACGGTGTCTTCCTTATTTTTGTCATCTCCAGAGCTAGTTCAATAAATATTGAAGTAATTAAGAATCACACATTTTATAAACACAACAAGACAAAGATCTCAGTAACAGTAATAGGGAAGTCAGTGAGACAAGCTCTAGTGCTGTAATTTTGAGCCTCTCTTCTCCAGACAACTCTATATGGCCAGATGCAAAACAGTTATGTTCCATGTTTTCCTAATGTTTTTATTCTGAATGTCAGCGTATTTATCATAACTTCCATTAAGTGGTACCATTTCCACTTTGGGAAACTTTGTGATGAATTTCAATATGCTGTTCCTTGAAATTCAAAAAGACTATTAAATGACAAAGTGAGTTTATTTATTCATATTAAATGCCCCTCCCTGCAGAAAGGTTACACATGCCCACTCTCTGGAACTTGAGCGGCCGATTGCATTCTGGGCCAATGACAATGAACAGAAGCAACAGAAGCAGCTCCAAGAGCGAGCAGACAGATACCATGTCCTTTTTCCCTGTGTCATTATGACCATCAGTGTTCTGGCCTGAGAGTGTACCATCAGAACAGAGTCTGAAGCAGGAGTGTCGCTGACTCATGGCAGATATGTAGAGAGATAAAGAAATAAACTTTTTTGTAAGCCCCTTAGTATAATCTTGTGTATCCTGATACAAGGCTCTCGTGACATGGGACTGTTGGACAAGCATAGGTGTCTTAGAATTCCCAAGCTGGTGTGACAATTAGCCTGACTATGGAAACCTTAACTATTGAACTGACTTTGGTGAGTATGTTTACAATTTCTCCGTCCCCCTCCCCCCACCGCCCCAAGCTTATCTGAGATAGGGGATGCCCTTAGGAGCACTTAGAAAAGTGTGTATGGTATTATACATCCTGGAAGATGTGCTGGCATGTAGTGTCTGGGGCTACAGATGCTATACAAGCACAGAGAGTCTTGTTCAAGAATCATCTGGCCTACATGCCGGCTGCTCTGGTGGAGAGACACTGGACCACACCAACCACTTGAAAACAGGTGGGTTAATTATATCTCAAAAAAAAAAAGAAAAAGAGGAAGAAGAGAGAAAAAGAGAGATGGAGAACGTGCAGATTCAATAGTTATATTTATAATGAACATATGAAAAGTAAATATTGGGATTTGAATTTTTATTCAAATAAGTTATTGAATCCATCAGTTTGTCAAGATTATTCTTGGAAAATACTTGTTCAGAAAGCCATCACATTTCTAATTTTAAGGCATATTTTTGAGTCAATTCTTTAATCAAAGGGTGAAATTTGAAGACTCATTCTCAGATGTATACTCTCCCCCTCCCAGGATGTTAATTTTTACTGTGGATATAAATTCATTCATTCTCAGTTTTTCCAGTTAAGTGTTTTTCCTGCACTTTAGAAAATATTATCTGTTGCTTCTTACCTTAACAGGTGTTACACACCTGCAGACTAACTTTATAGTTTCTTTCCCTTTTAATAATGCTTTGATCTTTCTTCATGAGCCGAACCTGCCACTTCATAATCATTCCTTGTTGCTATGCTCTGATTTCTCTCTGTATCTTTTCATTTTTCTAGAAAAGGATGTTTCCAAAGAGAATTACCTCAGTCTTCCAGAAGGGACACAATCAGTATATTCTGAAATTAATAAATCGTTTTCAACTCATCTAATAGATTAAACATCCTGTTACGTCTCTTGGGTGATAGCTGACATTGCAAACTCATATACGAGTTGTGGTTTTCTGTCACCTTGTTGCATCCTCTGGAGAGACTGCTGAATGCTTTTCTCCTTTCCAAGTTACTCTCGTGCTTTTAATTCCATATATGCATTTCTCAGCTGTGCCAGGGTTCTATCATTTTACTGGCCTCCCTACTTTTAGCAGAACCTCACAATTTAGTTTTAACTGTGAAATTTGTCGGAATGCTTCTGCCCTTTCCTATTTATTGAATTATGTATATTTAACTTGCCCCTTGAGGACAGTGTCTAACATGAAGTCCACACACTGTGGTGGAATTCAAGTTTCCTGAACATGAAAAAGTCAGGCCACCAAGAGAGCTTGTGCTACTTTCTTCATGAATCGCTAGCATAAGGCCAGGTAGATTGGGGGACTTAAAGAATTGGCTTGTTATCTGACACAGAAAAAGATCAAATAACAGCAGCATGACAGAATCTTAGAGCATTAAATGAATTAAATGATGCAGTGGTAGAAGTAACTATTTGCAAAATCATTAAAAATGTTTGATGCCAAATCTATTTTCTTCTTCCTCTAAATCTGAATGGACTGTATAGAATGTCTGAAATCATGGGGTGCATTCTGAATCCTTTATTCCATTCTTTTTATCAAGTCTGAGAAAGCTGTGTGAATGTTAATATGTGCTGAATAAATCCTGTGATCACTGTAGCACCTTATAATGATGTGTTCCCAAGCTGCCATATCACGGTTGATTATTACTTCTTTTTCTTTGCAATCCTTCATTTAATTTCCATTCCTCACCCTGGTGTTAATATTCCTGACAATTTGAATTCATTTTAGAGTTCATGAGATGCTGTATCAAATGTTTTGCTAAAATCCAAATGTATTACATCTCCCACATTGCATTCATCCACTAATCTTGTAATTCAATAAAAAAAGCAATCAGATTTGTTTGGCATGATTTGTTCTGTGTAAACCCATGCTGCTTATTGCTCAATGGTGCTTAAATGATAAGTAGTGCTCAATGCAAATTTCCTCATCTAACTTCTCATTTAAGCTCAGAAAAGTCTATAATGTTTTTGTTCATAGATTTTCTTCTGGCGCATAGCTAGCTTCTGGTCCTAAAAACCAGAGAACAGAAAGAACACACTAGTTGTTTTTTTTTTTTTATGATAACATTTTTCTCTTTCTGCTTTTGTATTACTTGTTTTTCCCATTTATTACCCATACATTTTTGAATTTAGATTTTCATTGAATTTATTATGGGTTTAATCCCTTTATTCCTATTTTCCTAGTTAATTGATGGAGGGACAAGAAGACTATGAGAATAAAATTTATTTCAATCATCACTATTGAGAATATAGGGCATTATTATCTATCTATCTATATCTATCTATATCTATATATATATAAAAGCCTAATATGCAAAGTGTCCCCTTGGGAGTTCGACCAACCAGGAGTTCGATAGCTCGCTATGACATGTGCTGACCACCAAGGGGCGGCACAGAATGAAGGAAGGCCCCGGCCGGCAGCCAGCAGCTGGCAGACGCTAGGGACCCTACCCATGCACAAATTTCATGTACTTGGCCTCTAGAATAATATGATAAAGAAATAGTTATTATTTACCTCTTACATCTGAATCTCTCATGTAACGGATGAGACATTTCATTTTAATAGGTTCTTTCACTTTCATATGTTCATAATATAAACTCCTCACCCCAAAAATATATGTAGAGAGTCTTAACTGCAGCACCTCAGAATGAGACCTTATTTGGAGAAAGGATCTTTACCTAGGTAAGTTAACACGAGGTCATTAGAGTGAGCCCTAATCCAATGAGTCTGGTGTTATCCTGAAAAGAGAAATTAGATACAGAGGCAGATACAGTGGGAAGAGGATGTAAAAAGATAAGAGGAAAAGAAGGCCAACAATAAACTAAGGAGAGAGGCCTGGAATCAATCCAGCTCTCAGAAGGTACCAGCCCTGTCAACACCTTGATTTTGGACTTCAAGTCTCCAAATTTGAGATAATAAATTCTGCTGTTAAACCACCATGTTCAACTTCATGAGGACATATCTAAAGTTCATAAACCTTAAAGTCTAGCCACTTCAGGCTCATAAAAACCCAGATAGATGCCTATGTCCTTTATAAGTGTCCACCATTCCTTGGGTGATAAAATATGATACAGGAATATATAAAATAAAATGTATGAAAAATATTGTGGGCCACCACAGATGTAGAGGAGGCAGGAACGACTAATTGTATGAGGTCTAGGAAATTTTCCCTCTCAAGGATATCTGAAGGGAAGTTTTGATGTTTCCATTTGGAAAAGCTATCATTCGAGGCAAACTGAGGAGAGCATTTTAACCAGGCTTTCTTCTCTAGGGTGCAGGTAAAGAATGAATTTATTTTCCAAACATTGAGAGTAAAATTGGGCACAGTTAATAATACGCAGAGACAAAATAGGTGAATTGGCCAAGGCCACCAGGGACTATCCCATGCAAACTGGGATACTTAGGCAAGTATAAACGTATGAGCTTCCTGCTGTAAGAGGCACAACAATAGACTATTGAGTGGGATGGGTCAAGAACTGGAATAACTCAGAAGTATCCTATAACACCTATTGCCCTTTTTGAACACCATTAGAAGGTTTGCAACAGAGGTGCAGTTGTTAGGGTGTGTACCAAGGGTAGCTATAGTGTCTAATGGGGCCCCTTTGGCTTTGAAAGCCTTCTAACCAGTTGGTTATTGTTGCTTGGAACCATCAAACACTAATACAATGTTCCTTTCATAATACAGTGAGGAATCCCAGCATGTATACTAGTACATACATAGCAAGTGGGTGTTTGATAAATGTTTTCACTCAAGATGCTCAGAATCAAGGCAGTCTAGAAGTTACTGACTGGGTAGTCTGCCCTGCCTTGATTTTTAGCTAAATTTTTAACATCCTCCTGTATTATGGGCCATGTAGACATATGCTTCACTTTATAATACATGGTTGAAGTGAAACAATCATCATATTTGAATAAAAGTATCTCTGCTTCCCACTGTCACTAGCATTCTTAAGGCTACATGTTTACCATATTTCTTTTGAATAGAGTCTATGTACTATATGATAAAATTTTGCAGCTTAATAAATATACCACATTATTTAGTTCTCTAAGTATGTGTTAAATTCACAATGGCTAGTCTACCTATTGGGAGGGAGAATAATTTAGATGCAGAACATATATAATCAACTGATTTTAAAGCAGTATTTAATAACAATTTGTAGAAGACGCATATATGGGGATTTTAAAGGATTAAATCAATAAATTTCCCAACATAAAACAAATGAATAATCCAAACTCTGTCTACTATGAGTGACTTAATAAATCAATGTGGAGTGTATTTCTTCTTTGGGAATCTAAATTATCATAATATTTATTTTCATATTTTTCCTTGTTTTAGTTTTAGAAACACTGCCTCAGGGTTTCTACATAATCACAATTTTTTGGTGAAAATAAACAGTAAATTCTGGTGAAGTCTTTTTTTCAATTGATTCTATTTCCTAATATGCTTGATACTGAATTTCAGAGGTAAGCATGTGAAATAATTAAAATGACAATTTTATGGGTTATTTGTAACATTTCCTATTTACACCTGCAAAACCAGCTCCTCATGAGGCAAACACGTAAAAAGCCAACAAATAAATTTGGAATGTATCACATTTGGGCCTGGTATTTCTATCTGAAAAAAATTAAATAATAGAAACTTACTTCTTCAGATGCTGCCTTTTTAATAACAAATCATAATTTACTCTGTAAAATGATTCTTACAAAAGGCACCTTAATCTATATGTGATTAAGTACCATCCTTCAAGGAACAAACTTTGAAAGGAACCTATAAGAGACTTGAAAGTCACAAAAAATATTTGGTTTATTTTAATCTAGCAAGTTCTTAGACTAAACATATGGGCAGGGGGTGGTGGAGAGTTGCCAGATTTATCTTGATAGACTAATTTCACATTAATTAAATACTGTTATTAAAACTAGCATGTTTCTGTTTGGGAATTTTTGCCATAAACTATATCTGAAATTACCACCATGTTAAAGAATTTAAGCATAGCTTCAGTATGCTTGTGTCTTTATGGCATATTAACCAAATTCCTCAATTCAAACTAAAGAAACAAGAGTGCAAAAGATCAGTTCACTGTTTCATGAAGCTTTTTTAAGGGGCTATTTTTATTTTTTAATACATTTAAATAACTGAGTTATTTTAAAAACATCCAATAAGGTGGTTACCTAAATGAAGTTTTTCCCCTGCAACAATCGTTGGGGCTTTGTAGAAATAGTGCTTATACATAATGTTTATTTTTCTTAAATAAAATTATTAAACTCCACTATAAAATTAAGGCCAACCATTAATAAAGAAACCACAAGTAATGTAAATTATTAGAAAGTATAGTTACCTTTTAAACATTTCTAATTCTAATATACTTCAGTATCTTCTGTAGTATTTTTAATAACACTTTAAGAACAAAAGAATCTAAATGTGTTAGAAGTAGTGGCCATAGTTGTACAACATTGTGAATATAATTAACTAGAGGCCTGGTGCACGAATTCGTACACAGGTGGGGCCCACTGGCCTGCCCCAATTGGGGCCGATCAGACTGGGCTGGCCAGGTGGGGCGCCGAGGGTGGTTGGCAGTGGTGGGGGGAGCCGATCAGGGGTGGGGCCAGACAGGGGAAGGGGCTGCAGGCAGTTGGCTGGCCGGCCCCACTCCCTGGTTGAACTCTCAGTGGAATTCCCAGTTGAGGGGACAATTTGCATATTTATTAGCCTGAACTATACACTTAAAATGACTTAAATGCTAAATTTTAAGTTATATATATTTTACTATATTTTAAAATAGAAAACATGTAAACAATTTTATTAGGAGTATTTTTAAGTATAAAGTAAAATATTTCTGTAGTGTTAAAAGGACAGAATTTTTCAGTTTCAAAAGTAGTGTCACATGCATTATCATTTTTCTTCCCATTTTTTTCTCCACATTTTCCTTCCGCCAATTAAATTTACATTAAACTTTCTATAGGACAAATAGTTTTACTGGCTATACAGGAAATTAAAAAGGTGTATAAGATGTCACAGTCCCCTTTGCAGCAATGTGACAAGTTTTAAAAATTAAAATTTCATTATAAAATAGTTCCTATGCTTTCAGTTCTACTTTCTACTTTGAAAATCTATTTGTTACTCCTTCTGAATTACGTGACTTTGAATCTACTATGCTTTAAAAGTTTTCTTGGAAATCTATTCCTTTTAGACATCACGTCTAACAGCATGTCACAAGGGCAGTGTTTACAACTTTCCAAAGAATTTGATCAGGACATCTGTCTTTTGGGAAACCACTAAGTTATATCCCTCCCCAAGAGGAAAACAAAGTGGACTTCAATCCTTTTCACTTCTAGATTCTTGAAATGCTCAAAGTAAGTAACTACATACACAGATACTATGGTGTGACTTTGGTGTTAAGTAGCACTTCAGTTCTTTTTCAGATTTTTCTATGGACTATTCAAAAATGGTCAAAGAAATAAATTTTAAGTAAGACTTTGTTTAAGCAAAATGTGAGTCATTGTTACATACATTTTAAGTCATTAAAAACCTACAATAAGAACGTAGCAAGGTCCAGGTTACACAAAAGAGTAAGGTTTATGAGTTTGCCGGTGATCACATGACATCAACACAATGACATTTTGGTGTTGCCATTTGCCTCAGCTTCTCAGACTAAGCCAATTCAAATGATGGGGGTGGAAGCATATGTCATGTTGGCTGGCACATGGGAGTCAGTGACATAATTTAGATAGTTCCTTCAACAAAATTTCTTCCTGACACAGTTACCGAAGAGATTCATTTTCTCAGAAAAGTTTAAAGGATTAGATCATAGAACTAAAACAAGTTTTATCAGGTGTCCTGGGACCTATTACCAGAAAGAGAATAATACCTGGGAATTGATAGGAGTAAAGACATTACTTAAGTGCCTTGATTGTAAATTAAATGATTAAGATCTTTTAGATAATTAGAAGCAAGTCAAAATTAGACTACACTTATCAGTTTTAAAATGTGCCACATTCCTGAGTGATCACGATAGTCCAATATTTTCCATTTCTGGGCTTTTATTTTAGATTTAAGTTTTGAGCATATTTATTTTGCTATAATTACATAAATTTCATAGCATGTTTCTCAAACCATAAGTATAATTTTAATACATCCAAGTGAATTAAAAATCTTTTCCATGAAAACATAAATATAATTTTAGAATGGAAGTAAATAAGAATATTAGAGCCTATATGCCAAAAAGCCTACCTTACATATGAATTCATAAACCATAGCTATTGTAGGTATCTTTTTAATTGAACACTCTAAAATTATTAATATTTCTATAAAGGCATCACTACTCTCATCAAATTCTCTCTTCTTAAACTATATTCTTCCATAAACTGATTTTTTTTGCAAATAAATCTTTATTTTAAAAAAAAGTTAAACAAAAGTCAAGTCCTAAATGCACCAGTTGCATTGAGTAAACTGGGCCACATTCTTCAGTGTTATGCGCCACACTGATACCTCATGGAAACTTAGCTATTATGCAATTCTTATCACAATTGCTCAGTGTGTCCATTTGCCTTCTTTAACTTCCTTCTATTATTTTTATCCAAATTCTATTTTCTTTACACCTCTATTTTTCCCCTCCTTCATATCAAACTGCAACTGGAAAATGGCTCACACTCACTTCTTATTTTTAAATTTTTGTTTTTCTCTTTTAAGATACCAGGTAAGAAACATTCAAATGGTCTTCTCTGTAATGTTTTGTCATTATAAGCTCTGAAAATGCAAATAGACAATGACTCATTTTTGTAACTACTATGATCTAGCCAAATGGTATATTATTGAGTAATATATTTCTTCCTTATCATATAATGATAAGTTGACTCATATTTCAGAATTCTTATCTTAGTAACAGAGATATTCTATACTAGAGGCCTGGTGCATGGATCTGTGCACCATGGGGTCCCTCAGCATGGCCTGCAGGGATTGGACCAAAACTGGCAGTCCAACGCTGCCTGCCGGTCCCACTCACCCAGGCCCGGCTGCACCTGCTGTGGGCTCGTGCCGTCAGTTCTGACTGGGAAAGGCTCATGCCGCCTGTGTCTGGCGCCTGTTGGTCAGCTGAGCAGTGCTCCTGCTGTGGGAGCACAATGACCACCAGGGGTCAGCTTCTGTGTTGAGCATCTGCCAGTCACTGGTGGTCAGTGTGCATCATAGTGACTGGTCATTCGGTTTTTTAGGCTTTTATATATATAGATATCAAGTCAGACTTAATAGTTAGTTGCAGATATTATGATTGCATAGTAACAACTCAACCTAGCACCAAAATAAATTTATTTTTAAAAATACCTGGCTTGGAAAACAGAATTGTGCTACTATGCTGTAATTACCATGAAGGGGAATTAAATAATCTAAAAGCTTGCTTCAATTACCATTTCCTTTGACAGAAGAGGTGAATTTTAATAAAGAAGGCTTTCAGTACCATTTATGCAGAGTAAAGTGAGACTATCTCAATGGTGATCAAAAATGTTCTTTAATAATTTCTAATCATAGCTCATTCAGTAAAATGTATTTGTCCATCCCTAAGTCAATCAGTATTTTTACTATTCAGTGTCTTCATCTGTGTGGTAAACAACCCCCCTCCCCTCCATTTCCATGTTCTAATCACAGGAACCTGTGACTGATAACTGATCTGGCAGAAGGGACTTTGAAGAGGTGATGAAAGATTTTGACATGGGGAGATGACCCAGGTTTATCTGGGTGGGCCCTAAATGTAATCATCAGTGTCCTTATAAGAGGGAGGCAGAGCAAGATTTGTCTGTAGTAAAGGAGAAAGGAATGTGGCCACAGAAGTAGAGATTGAAGTGATGGAGCCAGAAGCCAGGAAGGTCAGCCGTCTCTAAAAGTGGAAGATGCTAAGATGGGGTTCACCCCAGGAGCCTCCGGAAGAAACAAGCCAGGTGGACATCTTAATTTTAGCCCCTTTAGACTTATTTTTGACTTCTGATCTCCAGAATGATCATAGGGTAAATTTGTCTTGTGGCCAATGAATTTGTGGTAATATGTTACAGCATCTATAGGAAACTAATACTGGCATACCTCAGAGATATTGCAGGTTCCATTCCAGACCACCGTAATAAAGCCAGTATCTCAATAAAGCGAGGTGTAATTTTTTTGCTGGTGGAGGGTCCTGCCTTCAGTTTGTAAGAAATGTAACACCTGTGAAGCAAAATAAAGCGAAGTCCAATAAAACGAGGTATGCCTGCACAATCTGTAAAAAGGTTTAATTAAATAGCCTCTGAGATCCTCTATGACTTGAGAAAACTGCTCTGCACTGTCAGCCTTATGAATTTTTATTTTGAGCTTTTTTAATAGGCATAACTTTAAAAAAATATTTTTCATTAACTATTTGGGACGTAACGTTCTTTGCTATAATTAGCCTGTTGGGTTTCAGCATGTCATCAACAAGAGGCAGCAAACACTAGGGGAGACATTTCTTTTATTTACTCTTACTAAGTTGAAGGAAAATGTTATATGACTGATTTTTATGTTTGAGTAGCCAATTCCGTTAGAAATTCAGAACACAAAATCTTACAGAAATCAGCTGCCAGATTTATTAATCTATCTGAAAATAAAAATACAACCAAACAAAATTAGAATAAGAACAGAACTTAAAAAATAAAACTTTAGATTCATTTCCCAAAAGTTCATAATGCAATGTTTTAAATCCTTCTGTATTAGAAATATCCTTAATGTTGGCCAATTAGTTATTTCATTCAGTGAGTCACTACCTTAAACAGCAAAATATATAGTTTGTCCTTAAATAGTATATAATTAAAACCAATTCTTCCATTGATTCCGTAAGATAACTCATAGCCCAATCCTCCCCACTGGCAAACTATAGAATTTTACAAAGAAAAAAATGAAAAATAAAAAGAGAAATTAAAAGAAACAATCCTTAATACAATTTTCATTTACATCATATTTTAAAGATCCATTTTCAATTTTTCCAAATATGTCAATTCTCTTTCCAATAAAACTTTAGCTGAGTATTTTAAAATCTGTTTTTATTAAATGGCCACGTGAGCATGGCAGGGGGGAGGGAGGTTTCTGATTTTTAAGGCATACTTATTAGCCCACAACGGGTCTAACAATATATAATGTATGTGTAGAATAATCATTGAAATCACAGGTTACATACATATGTTGAAATTGGAATTTTTTGTAGGATTAAATGTAAATAATATCGATTCAGAGATGTGTGGGAAAATGGGTAGCCAGGAGATTATCTTTCCCAATCTTTCCTGTGCTCGGCAAAATGCTTTCAGAGGTTGATTTCGGATTTGTGTGTAAGAATTTTTTTTAACATTTTGATATAGACTCTAAAAAGGTTGTTCCCCTCGGATATGGATGGATTGAATAAAATTTATGTTTCTTGCTTGAATTGTTTAGCAAGCTATTCAGAGATGATATAAAACCATTTACTTATGGTTTTTTTCAAGGTGAATGGTACAACACAACCTGCTTTAAATATTTTCCCCAAATGCAAAAACAAAAACAAAACAAAAACCTTTGGAACTTTAAATCTTTAAATCTTCTTTCAAATAATCCAATCACATTTACACAAGTGTCCAAAACAAGAGGAGGGACAGATATCAGTGCCAGCACTATGTCATACAGCAACTTCCTCAGATACGTTTTGACAGTTTGTAAATCATATTCCATTTCACCAAAGTTACAAAAGTTTCCACAGTTTCCCTTAGCAAGCTGAAGCTTACTCTTCATTTGTCAATGTGCATAAAAGCTGCTTATAGCATAGCATGGCGTAAGCTATTTTTTAAGCAATAAATGGTTTGAGTCATCTATTTTGTCCTGAAATGCTATCTGTAGTTAACTGCATTGCTTATAAATGGTCATAGTAAATTCAGCATGAAAGAGAATATTACAGAAAAGACAGCAGCAGAAGCATTAGCATTATCTAATATTTATATATGTTATCAACATAACACAGCAGTAAAAGGTTTAAATGCATATCAATGGGTACCATCTCTAAAAATTACTATAGTACCTATTTAGTGTACTGGATATTTTTCTTAAGGAGTGCCTGCCGTATCTAGAACAGCATAATAAGTGATTTAGTACAGTTAATTCTTACTGATTAAATAATGTTTTCATGTACTAAAATAAGTGAAAAGACAGATTTTTTTTTTTTTTGCTTCATTGTGATCCCAGATTTAACATTTAAATGCAAGTCCCAAGGCCCGCGATGGATCATTATTTAACTGAAGTGGGCTTCAACATATTGGAACAACAGTATGATTTGTATCTAAATAGCAAGGTGGCACCAGATACATGTAATGCTACTGGCCTGGGACTCGGGTTGGAGTCAGAGTCCAAAATTGTGCCCCTCACTTACAGTCATGGTGATTGCTCAACTGCAGAGAGAATTACCCATATTATGGTCACCCTCTGGGTGTCCTCTATCAAGCAAAACAAAGCAAAACAACAGCAAACGCAATCTCTACACACCTTTCTACAAGAGGTGCAAATACAGTCATTTCTAACATGAAACTGCCATGTACAGTAGATTTGTTTGTACACCTTGCAGAGACTCCGAAATGATAGGGGAAGATGCCCAAGGCAAATAGTCTCCAAGTGGATATTTACACAATGTGAATTAACTGTACCATAGATACCCAGAGAAAATGAACATCCTCTTACGTTGTTATCAAAGGAACATGATGTAGTTTCATCAAACTTAAAACCTGTAGGACCCCCTCCCGAGCCTAAGTAAAAAGTAATTCCCTGCTCCCCCCGCCCATTCACCCTCTATCTTCCTGTTACACAGAACAAGTGTTTAGATTACTCCCACCCCCCCACAAATAAAGTGCGCAGTCCATGGCAGACCATAGAATAATGCAACAGGAAAAGCCCCTTTTTGTGTATTATTATTTAAAAATAAAATACAAACAACAAAAATCGAACAAAGACTGGAGAGAATGCAGAGATTCTCTGCATCTTCCCAAGAGAGGGCCAGTGCGAGAAGGCCCTGCTGGACTGTCCCGTGTGCTAGTTAGTACACATAGCCTTCGTTGTAGGGGTGGGGGTTGCAGCAGCCCCCTTCGGGCATGTAGGCCATGCTCTCGTCAAAGTGGGACAGGGGCACCGTGTCCTCCTCGTTGATGTGACGTTCCATGTCCGTCTTCAGCAGCGGGCGCTGGTTATCTGGGAAGGCCATGGAGAAGAGGGCTTCTGGATCACACACAAATTTGTAGACATATCTCTCGCCGGCCACCTGATGAGAACATGGAAGAGAAACACCCAACCTTATGTATGTGGTACCGAATATTAATCAGATTTACTGTGGTGACTGCACAATATTTACCAATATCGAATCTTTGTGTTGTATGCCTGAGACTAATATAATATTAAATGTCAATTATATCTCAATAAACACACACACACACACACACACACACACACACACACACATCTTCATTATCCCAGATGGAGGACAGGAAAGGAAAAAGAAAGAAACATGGTTTCATACATCAGAATGGATGTATAACAAAAGAAAAAGCCACCAAGTATTTGTAAGTACACATAAAAGACCAAAAAAAGTTTTTACTTGGTGGGATAAATTATAGTTCGATTGGAAGAAATGCAAAGTGTTGACCCTGAATAATATTTGCATTCATTCCGGATATAGCTAGAAAGCTGAGCTGGTTTTAATATAAAGGTAAGCTTATATTGTCATTTAGAGGTAAAAAAAAATCAGTGATTGCATGCAGGCATCTCACATTAAGGGTGTTTTTTCTGTTTTAAAAAGTAATATCTCTAATTGTAACTTAACTGGACCTTTAAGGTGCAATGTCTCCCTCTTAATACTACATTTGTGAAACTGCAGAGAAAGTAAACTTCCAAACCTAAGAAAAATGTGTTGTGTTCCTAATAAGACCAGACTAGTGATTCACTGATTCACAGGGTGAACTGTGGTGGGGTTTTTTGTTTGTTTGTTTTCTCCCTGCTGTGTATTCTCATTGAAAAAGAAAAAAAAAAGACACATAGCCTTATTTAAATGAAAGATGGATCAGGAGGACAGCATTATCCTGGGTACATCACTTTAAAAAATGAAGGCGAGATGCATTAGACAGAAGTTAAGGATGTGTGTAAAGTGTCAGATTGAAGCAGGAGGTGTAAAAAAGTGAAAGGAATTTAAAATACACAATGCATAAGGAGGAAATGAGAGCAAGAAATGTGACAGCTGCTTGAAATAAAGGAGCAGCATAATTTGTAGGGAATGAAATGTCCCAAACTTAAATTCTGAAGAGTGATGCTTCTCTAGGAAATTATAAACAATTGAGTGAAACAAATATGGCCCTCCACCTCCTTCCGCTATTAATAAAGATGCCAAGGTTCTCAAAACCGGGGTGATGGGTGGTGTAGAGATCAATACAATTCATTACATGAACTTTAGTAGTAACTTTCTGTGTGTGTATCCAGAGTTCAGTAATTTTCAAAAGGTGAAAATTAATCACCTCTGGGTTTCTATGCATCGGAAAGGCACTGATGGTTGCTTTGTGATCTGGGGAACGGTGAGTTCGTGGTTTGTGAACTATCTATATGTTTGGAAATAAAGAACTAACTAAGCAGAGAGAAATGCTGTTCTGGACCCAGATTTAGAATAATTTTGCCCTGTTTTTTTGTCTTGTAAGGAAAAACACTTTGCAGTGGTTCTCAACCTTCTGGCCCTTTAAATACAGTTCCTCATGTTGTGACTCAACCATAAAATTATTTTCGTTGCTACTTCATAACTGTAATGTTGCTACTGTTATGAATCATCATGTAAGTATCTGATATGCAGGATGGTCTTAGGCGACCCCTGTGAAAGGGTCGTTCGACCGCCAAAGGGGTCGCGACCCACAGGTTGAGAACCACTGCTTTAGAGAATTCTAATAATCTGAATATTCTTAGGTTTGAAAAGGGTCAATGCTCAATTTGTATGAATTTGGATACATTTCTTAAATGGCTCTCAGCTCCCCCTTTTTGGGTGTAAATGGAGGAAGTCAGTTGTATGTAAGATTGAGATGGAGGTCTGTGGGACCCAGCAAGGCAAACTGAGGAGCCTGGCATAAATGCGTTCACTTTAGTCCTTTATGAAAAGGAAATTACGTTCATAAAGGTGAAACTGTAAAAATTAAAAATAGGCAATATCAGAAACAAAGCTAAGATACTAAGTCCTCTTGTTGTTGTTATTTTTGTTCAAAGAATTTTAAGTTAAAAAAAAAAAAGTAAAATAAATGGCTTTGATATCTCCAAGTGTTTTATCACCTGCTTTGTTTTGTTTGGGGCCGTGGAGAAAAAGGTCTCTGCTTTTGGCTACTAGAGCTTTTTTGTCCAACCTGTTGCTATTGGTTATAATTAGAAATAACGTAAATCAATGTGGGGAATTAAACTGTATAACATGCAATCAAGATTGTAAAATCTGTTAAGGACTTTGCCTTGATTCACTACTCCTTCTAGTTTTCTTTTGAATAAACATTTCTAGAGCTAGTACTATATTTATTAGACGACATTAAGTGCACAGAGCTTACAATAAGGGCTGATAACCAATGTAAGGAAATTATACTTTCCATTATTAGTAATACAATTACAATATGGAAATTGCTATACTTTAAGTGTACTCAAATTGTAATGCTGAGATAAATAAAACATGAATTTTGCAAAAGAGATCAATCAGAATTAAATAGAAAGTTCCTTTGGAACTGTGCTTTTTTTGGAAGACTAGATATTTAAATTATGTGTTAACTTAAAATTTCAGAAGTAACACAGGGATCCTGGAGGAAAATTAAAAAGTATAGATTAAGCCAAAAGAAATAATGATCTATCATTTATACCATCCAGAAGTAACCACTGTTAAAACATTTGTATATACTTTTCTAGGCATTTCTAAATGTTGAAATAGAAGTATATACATATACTCTCTGGGGTATAATCATCATTACTCCACTGTTTCTTATTTCTTTCATAACTACTGAAATAATCAGTTAATTTTTACCTATTTACATCCACTTGGTTATTTTTATTTTCAAATCTTTCCAAACTTATTTAAACTTAAAACTATATGTCTATATTTCTCATATAGATATATAGTTTTAAGTTTAAACAAGTTTGGTCATATAAGAATTTTCCTACACATTGAAATACACAATTCTACATCATAGTTTTTTTTTTTAAAGAACAGCATAATTTTCCTCTGAATAACTATGCTAAAATGTGCTTACCCATTAGAATGGTACATATTTTAATAGATCAAGAGGAGAAGGCAGGACATTCTAAAAAGTGGGAACAAAAGTGGAGCAGTGAGGGAGTCACAGGGGTGAGAAGAGTGTCAAGTAGGATGGCTCAGCACGTGTGAGGAAGAGTAAATTCAGAAGAACTGTAAAAAGCCTCGATTGTGCTGATTACAAGTACACATTGACTTCTGCATGCTTCATCATTAAATGCCCTGCCCTTCCTTACATTATACAATGACACCCCAAAAGGCCTGTCATACTTGCCAATTGCTATCTCATATTAGCTGATGAATAAAGAGTTGCAAATAATTTTCTCTGACAACTACAGCCTAAAAGGGGGAAATGTGAGGAGATACATTTTTATCTGTATTTCAGCACCTATGCCAGTATTTGGTTACTTGATAGCATATCGCCCTTATTAATTTATTAAAATAAAATACGGGATATGGATAACTGGATGAATAAATATGAACATGGAAGTGCTTATAACAGCAATAAGTTTAAGTTTGAACACTGTTGAGAATATTTAAGACCAGGCGTGACAGCCTGCCAAATACTGTGTCTAAAAGCTGAGGTGTGATGAGAGATCTTACAATACGTTTTGGCTCTCTGTGAATGCTCCCTTTAACAAGGGGCACAGGGATCAAGACACAAAACCCAGATATGCCCTGGATCACACTGGCTTCCGGGTGTGAGATGCATTCAGAGCTCCATGTGTTGACAACTTTTATTGTGCCAGGTACAATGCCAGTGTCTCAGATCATTAATTTTCATTTAAAAACTGCGCTCAGTCTATGAGGTCAGAGTGCACCATTTAGTTGGAGAACCTCTAGATCATGACTGCATTTTCTTTTACTGCTGAGCAACACTGCCCAGGGGAACTGCTAAGCACCTCTGTGCAGCCCACCACATGTGCAGGAACTGGGAAGATGGTGATGAAAATGAAAGGAATGCAATGTATCTGAAAGGATGTGGCTGTAAATGTGAGTGGTGAGTAAAAGGCAGGAATTAAAAATGAACTGAGGGTTGTGATCAAATAAAAGGAACAGGTAGTAAATGGTTGTACATTCTGAAGGTGAGGTTCAGGGACAGAGGAAGCAATGGAGAATCTAATTCAGCCTTATCTTTTAAGGATCTTGGAAGTTTAACTTCTAAGCTGGCAAACTCTAGAGCCCTGACTTGCTTTTGTCCAGCAAACTCCATGATGCTGTTACCCTCTCTTCTAGTAAGTTTCATGCAGCAACTGGCCTAGCTTTTCTTGGCATAACTACGGTGACATAAACATATGCCACAATCTGTAATAAATAACTATGTTCATGTCCTCCCAAAGCATGCATAATAAAACTGCAATGTTCACAATGGATAAATTGTAAACTTAGTTCAGTAAAGACAATTAAACTGAATACACATGTGAGGCTGAAAATGTAATAATAGCAAATATAATATTTTATCTTTATTTGCTCATGTATTCATTTCCTTCTTCAAAAATTATATATCATGTTCTAAATGTAATTTATTTGTTTTATCTCATTCTTTTTTTAAAAAAAGCTACTTTCAAATATTAAGGGAAACTCATTTGAAATAAAATAAATTTAATTTCATTCTACCAATAAGTAAGATCAAATACTTATTTTTAATAAGTGGTTTAGGATGCTAAGCTGTCTGATAATGAAAGCAGGCGAGGTTTCAGGCAAGAAAAAAATGTTTTCCAGAATCAGAACAAGAAATATCCTGAATGCTTTAAGAATCAGACTAGGAATAAAAGTAAGAATTGGGTTAGTATTAGAATCTAAAAGCAAGGGGATTCAAATTTATATAATTCTTGAGACTATAGTTGAATATCAACAACTTTTCGGGATGTATACATGCAATATTAGTGTATGGAAACAACCTTTTTACCAAACACAGTGAAATAGGAACTTCCAGAAAGTCTACTATTTTCTACATGATATTATTAGATATTTGTCTATGATGCCCATAAATTTATACATAGAAAGTCTTATAATACCAAAACCAAGAACTACGCATATGTTAAAGTGAGTGAAAGCCCTGCTTCAGCAATGCAATGTGTGGCTTTTAAAGTGTGACAATGCACATTTTATGTGCAACATTTCCATGAATCTTAATGTTCTATTAACTACTCACCTTTTGCATGATACCTTTCTCATAATAATAGCGGAGTGAACGGCTAAGTTTATCATAGTTCATAGCTGGCCTGTTTTTCTGAATGCCCCAACGCCGGGCCACCTGCCACCAAAACAGAATTACATTGTAGTGTTTAGGTATTAACTTATCAAAATATTTCACTAAAAACATAGCTAATTCATTAATTACTTCCAACCCCTCCAAAACACATACAAATGAAAGAGGCAAAAGCCACTGTCATCTGCATTTCCTGTGTCCTGGTTTGGTTTTTAAACCAGGCGTGCAGTAAGCCTGAGACATCACAATAGATTTCTTTGTCACCATTGTTTTGGATACAAAATTAAATGGAAATATGGGGATGTGTTTACAACTGGAATGAACAGGCTGCAATTCACTAAAATGAGGCAAGTTTCCCATTCTGAGAGACACTGTGGTTTTTTTCTTCTCCGTTTCCAGATAAACACTATAGATTAGGAGCAGCTTAGTGATCTCTTTGTGAAGGTGTCTTCTGAGGTTATGATGCACCAAAGGAAAAAAGATATCCTATGATCAAAAGATATCCTACACTTTTAAAGAAAAAAGCCTGAACAAGTGGCACTGTGTGTGTAGCAGAGGAAACAGTATACAAATTAATAATCTGGACTGCAAATAATTTTTATTGCCTGAAGCAGCATCACAATAAAATTGTAGCCAGTTCTAACTGGGGAATTAAACATTCATTTAGAGAACAGTAATTGGATCCTCAAAATAAAAAGGAAGTGGAAAAGGTCAGCATGTATATCAGTTCACAAACAAAAATCTCTAAAGCAGAATGTCCACTTTGTTGTTCAGTGAAAAATCATCACAGCTCTTTATAATGTGGCCTTGGAGGAGCAACTTCTCCGGCAAAGACAGCCTCCAGTGGAGCTTTAAGAAAACCCCCTTCCTCAATGTGTAGGCATCCCCCACCGCACCCCCACCCTGGGCTAGCTAAAGCATTATGCAGAACAGTGCCGCCAAAGTCACGTTCTCATTAATTTCCACTTTTTTTACTAGTCTGAGCAGAAACTACAGCTGCCATTCATACTTCGCCAACCCCAAGAGAGTATTATGTAATGGGGACAGTGTTTTCTTTCGTGGCCATGAAATTCCAAGTTGTTGCCATGTCACATATACTAAAATGCAATACTTTCTGGAGAGATCGTTCTGTCTCTGCACTTCATTAGATTAACCATTCTCCAGGGTGTTCTGTTTTTTTTTCTTTTCTTTTCTTTTGAAAATACTGATCCTTGCTAATTTCCCTCTCACCAATTTGTATTCCCTGAGGACGATATGATGTAATCTAGTCGCATGCATCAGTATACTTTTTTTAAGGCACAGGACTGTGATATAACAGGGACAGGACTATATATCCAAGCAGACAGTCACAGTGGCAGGTACATCTTAATTTTCCAAAGAGAAACTTCATATTGATGTAAATGTTCTGAGCAATAGTGGAATGGGAAGGTGGCAATAAGAAATTAAAGCAATACTTTCTCAACAGAATGTGTTTTAAGAACCTAACAATGGGCATCTGTACATTCTTAATAGGCAAGGCAACTCAACTGCATGCAAACCTGGACGAGATGTGGAAATAAAGTACTAACATCTCGTTAAATTAAACTAAAATTTCTGGATATTTATTCATTTATAAGTGATTCCTTTCTAGAACTCAGCAGGATGCACCTGGAAAGTAAAATATTTGCAGCAACAAACTTTAAGATGATATTGTGGGAGAGAAAGATAATTTTGTTGTTGTTAATCCTCACCTGAGGATATTTTTTCCCCCATTGGTTTTCAGAGAGTGGAAGGGAGGGGGAGACACACAGACAGAGAGAAACATCGCTGTGAGAGAGACCCATTAATTGGTTGCCTGACTGGGTTGGGATCCGGGCAGGTATTCAGCCTGCAACTGAGGTATGTGTCCCTGACTGGAATCAAACCCAAGAGCCTTCATTCCAAGTGCTGACACTCTAACCCCTGAGCAAAACCAGCTAGGGCAAAGATGACTATTTTTTTAATGCTATAATCAGAGTTTAATTTTTAGGATACCAATTAAGTCTCAGCACTGTTGGTATTAGTAAACCACATTCATCATAGAGTTGAGGGAAATGGGACATATCAATATGCCTATGTGATACAGACAAGTTCTAGAAGCCTACTGTACAACACAGTGCCTACAGTTACTACTGTACCGGACATATAAAAATTTGATAAGAGGGTAGATCCCATGTTAAAGTGTTCTTACCACAATAAATCATCTCCAGGATGGTTCAGACCACCCACCAACTAAGAAAGTCCATTCAGCACTGACATATGACCCCCTCCCCAACACCACTAAAAACCAAGGCCGTATTTTCAACAGGATGTGGGGGCGATGGGAGCAATGATTGCAGTGACTTCCTTATACATCTCCTTCCAATGAAACTGGCTGGTAGTGAGGAGAGTGAAAAAAAATGATGGCACAATAGCATGAACTTATTGTCAAATGAATAGGAAAATGTAATGTAATGAAATGTAAGTTCCAGTATTATTCAATTTCTTCTTAAAAAGCATGCTTGAATATGCAACACTAAAAAATGGAAACCACAGTTAGGGCATGGCTCTTGGACTTCTTGGTGACTCTTCCACCTCAACAAGTTTGAATATCATCAAAAACTTCTACTCTGAGTCCTACGGATGCTTTACCATGCTCAATCCAATGTAAGTGAAAAGTAATATTTCATTACCTCAAAAAGGGAGGTGGTAAGGATTATGTGCTTGCTAGAGTTTTCCAAACACACTGGGCAGATAACCAGTGCAGGTCTGCAGTCTCACTCAGTATCATTTTATTTTTATTTTATATTATTTTTTAAAATATATTTTTATTGATTTCAGAGAGGAAGGGAGAGGGAGAGAGAGATAGAAACATCAATGATAAGAGAGAATCATCCATTGGCTGCCTCCTGCACATTCCCTACTGGGGATCGAGCCCACAACCTGGGCATGTGCCCTTGACCAGAATCGAACCTGGGACCCTTCAGTCCGCAGGCTGACGCTCTATCCACCAGCTAGGGCCAATATCATTTTAAACTGCAAGAAGAAATATAAAGAAATGGAACCTCTGAGTACTTCCAACAAGGATGGCTTCACAGCCACTTTTCATAAGTGTGCTGACACAGACTGCCCAAGATCTGCTGTGTAACAGAGGGAGGAGGGTGATCACAGGCCACACAGGCTGAACAAATTTCACAAACACTTTCCAAAGAAATTTCAACATAAACAGTAAAGTCATGGCCTGATGGAAGCAATTGCAAAAGTGAACAATACAGCAATCAGAAATGGGATGTTTCGTTCTGAACAAAGGCCTTACGACACATTTAGTGCTTATTGCACAACTGCCATTCAGTTGCTTACTATTTGGACACGGCCTACTGGCTCTGAATTACCCAGCCCCTTTTGACTTTATGCGTCTGCTACAGACAAGGAGTCTAAATGCTGGTTCGCTGTATGGAACACATGTAACTGTATTGCTTCCTTGTGTTTAAAAAACACAGAAATTCAGAATTTGATGGAACTTAATAGTCCTCTGGTCAAGTCTTCTACTTAATTTAAAGCTGATTATCATAAAAGTCAACACCTGCTATATAAAGAAAGTAACACTTGCCTATGAATTTTTACTTTCCTGAATGGATCAATAATTACTGACATAATTCAACAATTCTCCTAACTTAACAAATATATAGAAAGAAATGTAATAACCTGTTTCTCCTCAACTTTGTTTTAATTTCACATGGAGGGGAATAACTGATATAAATTCCTGTTGAACATATTCAGTTGTAACATGAACCAACTCTTACAATTATTATTAACATCTTTCATGAGGTGGAGAACACATATTCCCATCAAGTTAATGGGCTTTCAGATTACTTTAGGTCAAGTGTTCTCAGTCTCGGTTTGTTTCACATTTTTATAATTCTTATTATCATTTAAGCATATCTACATAAAAACTAATTTCCTTTGACAAATTTAGCTTTAGACACTTTACAAACTTCAAATACCCAAACATCTAGCCCATACTACATAATGGGCACTTTCACATTGTGATGTTGAGCCCTCTGTCTGCGTGTGTAGGGTGTGGGCAAAGATAATGTTGCCAAGTCACTACTAGTGTCACTACTTATGACTTGGAGTAGACTTAGTTGTGCTAACCAACTCTGCTGTTTCATACTTCTCTTAATACATATTTGAATCAGATAATCTCCTAAATCTTAATGTGTGAACTTATCTTCTGGCTAACAAGTTAGAGCATGTTATCTTATTATGACTGAGTACATGATATCCTAGCGTAGAAATTTTAAGATATATAGACGCATTAGCCTAGATTATAGATGTCCAGTCTATATGAAACTAATCACTTTAGGTGTAAAACCAGCTGGCTATCTTACTGAATTTTTTGACCTTTCTGAGGTGTTTAACATGCTGATCAGTCACAGATAGGTATGTTAGCTACAAGTCTTCTATTGCTTTCTTGGCTAATGTAAACAAAAGTCATTTTTTTTAAAAAAATATATTTTTATTTATTTCAGATCAGAGAGGAAGAGAGAGAGAGATAGAAACATCAATGATGAGAATCATTGATCAGCTGCCTCCTGCACGCCCCCTACTGGGGAGAGCCTGCAACCCGGGCATGTGCCCTTGACCCGAATCAAACCCCGGACCCTTCAGTCTGCAGGCCGAGGCTCTATCCACTGAGCAAAACCGGCTAGGGCCCAAAGTCAGTTTTAATGGTAGCAGAGCAAGCAACTTTAATAAGACAAACATTTCATAGAACAGTCACCTTTCCATACCGGGTCCAAAATGCTATTGCTGAGTTAGACTGTAGTAACAACAGTCACCTTCAGCCTAAATCTAGAGCTGGGAAGGAGGCGGGGGGAGGGGTGTGTGTGTGTGTGTGGAATTAACTGAGAAGTTCTTCAGGAAAATACTCCATTTGTATAGGGGTGGGGACCAGCGGGGAACAGTGACAGCTGAACAGTTAGTTGAATGTGTTTTGCATTTATTCATATTATCTCTATCCAGAGTCCTCTCATTTTGTTAATTTCTATGCTTTATGGTGAGTTTTAAACTTCATCCCTGCCTTCCAATGGGGTGTGCCCGGGCCCAGCTGACTTGAAACAAATGCCACCAACAATCAAAGGGAAATAATGTTCCTACCAGGCCTGTGTCTCCTAAGAAACATTTAAGAAGTGACAATGCCCCCACTGTGGCCTTTGCATGTGGCTATCTCCCCCTGCTGTTTTTCCTCCATCCCCTATTGCAGACACTTTGGTCTCTACATATTCCTCTCCAACTCCCTTCACAACATCAAGACTGTACAAATAATAATTGCCAGTTAGCAACAACAATTCCTCCTACTCAAAACTAGTTGAGCCTCACAGATATCCCCTTTCTGCCCTAAAGACCATCCAACACCCCACACTTAGATGCTCCTTTAGAGATTCCTAAAACCCTGCGTCCGCCAATAAACACTTATGCTAATGATGCTTTGAGTGATTTTCTTCACCATCCACGCGGTAGGATGGTATTCACCTGGAACAATCATGCAACATGTTTTATCTTAAATGTACACCTGCTTCCCCCCACACTTTATAATTTGGAAGGATTCCCTAAATTTAAAAAGTTTAAAAAACCTCATATCTGGATATTAATCACATATGTTTCTTTATATTATCAGATCTACTAAACCCACCTCTTCGGGCTCAATCAGTTTGAATTCCATGCCTCGCCCAGTCCAGGCAATGAAATGGGAATTGGAGGGGTCATCCAGAAGAGCTACCAAAAACTGCCAGAGCTGGAGGGATCCCCGCCGCTGGTACGTGGGTCCTTCCCGATACATTCCTGGTTCTTGCTTGATGTCTCCTAAATTAAAAGGAAATTAGGTGTCTATTATTAGCAATATGATATTTGCATACATTTACATTAAACCAGTGTTCAATGGTTAAACCACAGACACTTTATGGGTTTCTATGCCATGTGTTACCATTAAATAGGGCTTTAAAATACTTAGGGGATTGAATGTAAACCACAAATCTATCCAAACTTACAGACAAATGTATATAACACATAAGGGTCAAAATAACTGCATATAGGTGTGGAATAAACGTATGGATGTCATTTACTTATAAAAAATGTGTATTGCTATTTTTTTCATTGATTTCTTTAAAAACCGTAGCATCTCATCACACTTCTTTGCTTTTATTGTTAATATCATTACTCACTGCTCTAAGCAACACTGAAGATGGAGGAATCAATTTTAAGCTTTGGGCTTTTTATTTGTAGAAATTAAATCCTGCAAACTACAATTTATAAATATCTCATTGACCTGGACATGACGAACTTGCATATTTTAATGCAAACATGTCAAAGCAAATTTAATAGCATCTTAAACTCGAGTTAAGTAATCTGCACTTTATACAATTAGGCAAATCTCAGGGGCAATTAAGGGCAAGCTGGTTACCATCATAGCATCTTTCGTCCACCTCTTCCTACAGGCACTAACACTTTTGCAACTGGCAACAAATGAAAATTCTTTCTCATTTTTCTTTTTTACTTGCGTTTCACTCACTTAAATTTAGCTTGCTTCTCTTTTTGTAAAAGTCCAACTTAAAAATGTATATAGCAGAGCTTTCAGTAAATTTATATTTTTAAGCAAGAAAGGTTTGTTACATTTATTTGGCAGTCATACACAGTGCAATAACCAATGAAGCAGATTACAGCAATAATAATGTTATTATTGAAATGCTTCTGGTATAAGATCAGTTGTCTTGGTTTTAGCAAAAAAACAAAAACAAAGTAAAAACAAATAAAAAACTACTGATTATTTACTTCTATCTCCAGCCAACTGTCTTTAAAATATATAGAATAGGTCACACTGGAGGTTTAATGCCTAATGCCCCATGAGTATATCATTGTTAATGGACGAATTTCTCTTCTCCAATAAAGAAACAATTTAGACAGAATATATTCCAGCTGATCTACTCACACTAAGTGTGAATTATAAAACAGACCAAATCACAAGCTTTTAAAAAAAACTTTCCTTTGATCAGTAAACAGAGATACACCTCTTAAAATAATTACAGAAAGAACACCACTTTAAAAACCTAAACCAAAGTCAAATGGTTGTCAGTAGCTGCTAAAAATCATTATGTTGTCTTGGTCTAAGCTAGGTAATATAGGAGTGCCACTCTCTTCATATTGATTCCATGACAGTTTTATTTATCTTTTTTTTCCTTCTGAGATTTACAAATTGTTCATGGGGGCAACTGAGCAATTATGCAGACAGAGTGGAAAAACTGTCAAATTTTATAATCTTTAGATTGCTTCTGCCTATAAATGTGACTGACTGTACTGGCCTGGTACAATGAAAAATAAACAACCTCTTGTTATTCTTTCTTCTTGTTCTCTACTTCCTATAAAATGTAAGACTCTTACTATCTTCCAGAAAATATTTTCTACTATAAAATTGACTAATATTTAAAAGTCAAAGGGAATAATCAAGACAGACAGCTGCCCTGAACTTTAGTCTGATATTGGCCTGTTGGATTATATCATAATCCTGTCCATAGTTTTGAGTTATTTTTCTTCCTTATATGCCCACACTGACTACCAATATTTCTTAAAATGTTAAGCTTGCTAATACTGAACAAAAACTGAAAAGGTCATTCCAAGAAGTAAAGGATTCTCAAGGGAAAAAGTTGTATTTTAAGAATGGTGATGCTCTACTAAATGGTTAAAAATAACACAGATCATGCCTCTGAGACTCAATGCTTAAAACAAACATCTATCGTAAAATAAAGCCAAAAAAGTGACCCCATTAGAGTTTTAACCCTGTGACCTTGAATGAACTTAACAATTTAAAGGAAGGCAAAGGAAACAGACCTTCTCAAGACTTGGCATCCCATCCCTTCTGAGAGGCGTAAGAGTAGCAGAAACCTTGAGAACAGAGGAGTCTACAGGCAACTAATTAGAGATTGAGAAGCAATCTGAGCATGACTTTGCTGTTTAAATAATGACAATTAAAAACTTCTGAGAGCTACCAAGTCATTATGGCCACGACCCCCAAAGTTTGTGCAATCAGCTAATCAGAGGGCCCCTGCTCGTTTCCTGTTAAACAATCCAAGCAGGAAACATGGAGACCACTCTGAAGAACCACTAAGTCAATTAAGTGTTCAATTTTTACCCAAGCTTCCTCTGGATCAGTGGTTCTCAACCTTGGCTGCACATTAGAATCACCTGGGAATCTTTTTAAACTCCTGATCTCTGGGCCTCATCCTCCGGAAATTCTGTTTCTTTGTTACTAATGTTGTGGCCCCACCCCATAACAAAGAAACAGAATTTCCGGAGGATGAGGCCCAGAAATCAGGATTTT
>NW_005364372.1:7416683-7432145 GCF_000412655.1 Myotis brandtii | reverse complement strand
GACTGTTTTCAAGAGAAGCTAGAGTGATCTCTAGACTCCCACTACAAAAAGCAAAACTTGAAGCACAATGAGAAACCTACCATCGAATTTCTCGGGGACAACACAGGTGTCATCATAAAACTGCCTGGGGCCCTTTTCAAACATACAGCCTGTGGGAGAAAATGAGACACACTTAATCACGATAGAAATGAAGCTCACAAACAATTTAAAATGGAACCATGAACGCAGTAACTGAGGTAGAACGTAACTGCCATTTTTCAGCTCTGTGACCTTGGGCACATTAAACTCACAGGCCTTAGTTTCCTCATCTATGAAATGAGAATAATAAACCATCTATCTTTTAGGTATTTTGGGAAGATTAAATGATTTAAAATATACAAGTTTAGACTAGTGTGTAACACACAGTGATATATGAGGATTAGCTATCGATGTTATTACTAACCCAATCATAGCATTCCCATAAACACTGGGAAACCTAGGGTTTATAACCTATCATCTCCTTTCCCATTTTCTTCCGAATTTTGTTACTCAATGAGACGACAGGGAAATCAAAATAAGTTACTGATATTTGCTTTGCATTACTGCCCTAATGAACTAGTCTGAGAGTCTAGCCTAGATATTTCCTTCCGTGGAGAAATATCTAGGCCAGTCTCTTCATGTTTTCATCTTTAACAGCCAAGGTAGTTAAATAAAATTTTTTAAACTTTCCTTTTTTGCTGTAAGTCCACACACACACACACAAAAAGTGCAAACTAAAGTGACAGCTTTTCACAATCATTTTGTCCTCCAAATAGTCTTAACTGTGGACCTTTATTTAATTGTTATATTTAATCACCAGGAAGAGATTTGACATAGTCATGGTTTTATTTCCAAAATGTATTAGTCTCTATTGTGGATACATAAGATTAACAACAGTAGCAACAATAATTTCAATGCATTTGTGCGGACTCTTGTTCTCAAATATTTTGGACTTACTAGCTCATTAAACTATCTTCTAAACACAGGAATTTACTTCTACTAATATAATTTACATTAAACAACCAATATTAGACCAAACCTAGCAGGATACACATGCATCATGTCACTGAAAATACATATGCTGTTACATCAAGAACCATGCACCTATTTCCATAAATATTTTAATGTGAATGATATCCAGATAAAATCATTTTTATTCTTTCTGTTGCCAATATCAAAGTCCTTTAGATCAAAGCTTTTCCACCATGGTTACCATAAACACATCTACGATAAAAACTCCATCTCTAGTCCTCTTATGTGAATTTCTATTCTTAATAACTTGTCCAAAAATGTAAAATCCCAGATTTTTAAAAGTAAATACCGTATTTTATTTTTAAGAGATTAACTTAGGTCTGTAAAGCAAAACTGAAAATTCCTCGAAGATACATTTCAGTAGAGAGCAGCAAGGCGGGGTAATCTATAAAGCACATGTTCTGTTTAAAAAGGATGTGGTTATTGGCAAAAAAAAAGAACACAGAAATCCACGTTTCAGCTGTTTATGTGCACATGACTCATGTTAACAACCAAACGCAGGATATTATGACCTGAAAAATCATTCTTTTACTTTAAAAAGATAAAGTTGAAAAGTAATGGTTTAGGGAACATCAGTTATTTTCCCCGTAAAACATCATGATTAATGAAGTGACTGCATCCTTGGGATGTCTTGATTTTGACAGGTATTTGCCAGGAATTTCAGTAAATGGAAAACTTAACTTCTGTTCTGCTGGGATGAGCCAGGAAGCCTTCTTGCCTCATATAAATGGAGTGGCAGCTAGGCACTTCTGAAAGAGGAAACAACATCGGTCAGGGTGCGGTCTGGAGCTGAAACCTGCTGTTATCAGTGGACACAGTGCAGATAAGAAAGTAACAGGAATTGACACGAGTCTCCATGAGGGGAGCTTGTCAACACAGTTAACATTTCAGGCAGGCCACACACAAGAAATGGGAGAAGCACGTTGAACCAATTCCCTTGAACACATATGGGAATTCCGAGTTTATCCACATTAATCTTGCTAAAGGCTGGCTCTACCTGCAAGTCCCCACATGAATGTGATGGTGTCCCTGAATCAGTGCTGTGAATTAAAATAAGTGTCAGGCTCTTTATGGAATACATGTATATATCCCATGGCAGTCACAGCAAAAATCAACAACAACTAATTCATAGCTTATTTCATGAACACTGGATAGAACTTACTATGACAAGATGAAATTGCTACATCTCCTAAAGTTACTCCATCCCTTTAAGGTAACTGCTATTTTTTTCTCCCCAGATAAAAGCATGACTGGCTTTTCATTTTGTTAAGCGCACAGGTCATATTCAAAACCAATGAGGCTATAAAACAGACATCCAAAAATTTCATAGCAAGCACTATTATTACCCAAAGAGTGAAGCCTTTACTATGCGCCCAAGTTAACTCATCACCAAACTTGGTTAATGGTTAAACTTGAATCATACTGTGTATTTAATATGTTAAGTAGCTTAGACAGGGAGAAAAGGAAAGAAATGTGGATTATGATACAGATTAAAATTCCAAGTCCTTCATTTACTACTAATTAAGCTACATACTTTAGACACACCATTTTGTGCTTGTATTTCTATAAAATAAAGGGTTGGGTCAGATGTTATCTAAACTCTATTACAGTCCCAAGTTCTCTGATTCTGAATATAGAAGTTCACTTACATAACCAGAGGGGGATTCAGGTGAAACCAGTGAAGTTTAAACTGTAGGACCCTGTACTTTCAAATGTCTTCTGAGCCCTGAACCTAATGTTTGTCTATGCAGTTTCATTTTCTTTTCCTTTAAGAAGATTCACCAAATTTTTTAAGTTTTAGTTCCCACAAACCTGAGCCCAATGCTGCATATCATAAGAAGGTTATAAGAAGTTTTTATAAGAAGGTATAAATATATGTGATCAAATTAATTCTATCTTCTGTATGCATTACTAAAGTGTTTTAAAACAACATATACAAAAGTAAATTTAGAAAATGCACACAAGTGTTCTATTTAATATAATAATATGTCCTCTTTTCTACCACTTGCAGTAGGCACATCACCTAACAAGTAATAAAGAACATTTAAATGAATTGGAATCTAAGGACCACATCTCCTTTTAACTATCCATCTATAGACTTTCATGTGATAAATAAGTAGCACTACATGGCCCAAATGTCATCATTGGCCTGGAATGTTCCATTTTTAAACTCTATCTGATTTATTTTTAAATCGTTGTAGTGATGAATGGCATCCAAAATACGAGGCATTTTTTTTTCACAGAAAAAAGGTTTATTGTATATGGTCTCAGTAAAATATATTTTAATGGCAACCCATCATAGCAATCTATAATAACAAAAGTGTAATATGCTAATTAGACTGGACAGCCTTCCGAAGTCGTGGTGGCGGGGGCCGAGGCAGAGGCAGCCGCATGGCGGTGGGGGGCCGAGCCCCTTGCAGGAATTTCATGCATCGGGCCTCTAGTAACATATATAAGTATGTAGGAGTCAATAGCTTACAAGTTGAAAACAGCAAGAAACTCCTTATCAAACCTCTTATTACACCATGCCTTCTTTATATAAAGTATTACATGATATACAATTCTGATCCTACAAAAGAGAGTTAACCTTGTTCCCTGCTATCAGATTTATAACAGGGTGGCGATGTAGTTGATCTTTTGGGTTGCCAAATCCAGCAATACACTTTATTCCAACTTTTTAACCAATGGAGCCTGAACGTACTAGTAATTTTTAACGTTATTTTGATTTATTGCCAGGTATAACGTCCCTCCAAGCAGCTGGGCCTGGAGGGGATGGTGTTAGAGACTCTGCCGTCAGCTCAGCAGCTGCTTGGAGGCCAGCATTTTGTCCTACCAATGTTGACACCCGGCCACAAAATACTTTTACTGACGCTGCCCAGCTGGAGTGTGGCTGCTAAAACAGCTGGCTGGCTCTGGAGGCAGCGAGAGGAAAACATATAGGCCAACTCTATTACATATAAGTGCGTGACTAAATGCAGGCTTTCCTCCCCAGCGGAGGAAAACAGAGTGAGAGAGGAAAAACACAAGCATTTCTAAGAAAACTACTATTCATAGTCGAAGGAACATCTTATGAAAGTGCTCTAAAATAATACAAAATAAGCATAATCCTTGAAAACTAGACACTTAACATCAAAGATAGTATTTGATAGAAAATTTCATAATACTCACATATCTACTGAATTGGCTGCTTTCATTTTTTTAAAAAATTCTTTATTGTTTAAAGTATTACATATGTCTTCTTTTCCCCCCATTGACCTGTTCCCACCCACCAGCACATGCCCTCACCCCGCTACTGTCTGTGTCCATGGGTTATGCTCATATGTATGCGTACAAGTCCTTTGGTTGATCTCTTACTCCCTCCTCCCTGCCTTTCCTCTGAGGTTGGACATCTGTTCCATGCTTCTTTCTTGATTCTGTTGTTATTATTCTGTAATATTTATTAATCTTTGATATTTAAAGCATTCTGATTTAAAATATAATAAATTAATGACATAATAAAGGTAATGCCAGGCCCTCTGTTACATTTCAAAAGACCCAACTTGTGATGTAATTTCTAAGGGGGAAAGAAAACAGCACTGAATGGAAATTTAGGAAAAAAAATTCATATGAGAATATAATTGTGTTTTTGTCAGTCCTTAATACTATTTATTATACCCTAGAGTGAATAAAATTAGCATCTAGCTCTTAAAATTCAGACACTTGGCTAGCACTGTTTAAATCCAATCTATCTTTAAAATCGGTGTTCTTTATATGGTCCAGGGAAGCCTGAAAAAGCTAAGAGGAGTTTATTCCCCTAAAGTAACTAAAGTCATGTTATCCTAAAGTGATATCAGTTAATTTATGACTGTCAGAGTAGGTCAGACTCTAATCAAATTGTAGAAACATTTCCAAAGTGATTATTCAATCAAATGACTAACATGGTTAATTAGGAGCCATAAACATTGCTCTGAAGTTCATCAAAGTAATGACTTGCCCAGAAAAATTACTGCTAATTAAATTGCCTGCTGCTTTCATTTCTACCTTATCTAATAAAAAATCCAGCCAATGAAGTTTGGCATTACATTTTAACTTCTGCTAAATGCTCATCTAAGATCTCAACTAGCTAAGCGGTGACTTCAAAGGCAAATGTTTCGTGGCAGGGAAGAGAGGCATTGCATATACATTCACTTGTGTTTTTCTATGAAATAAAAGTTACAAAATTCAGCAATAATAATGAGCTGTCGTTTAAGCTATGTACAAATGTTAAGATGACAGCATTTTTACACTGTCCTTGTCCATAGATTATACTTTTAAGATTGGTATAGCACAGTGATTACAAACATGTACCTTGTCATCTAATAGAACTGGTTTTGAATCTTAGTTCTGACATTTCAGGGTAGTATGACATTTTATTAGTTCTTTAGTATGTCTAACTCTCAACCTCTACATCTATAAAATGGGAATAATAGTGATATCACCAAAGGGTTGTTGGGAAGATCATATGGGGTAAGTTTGGGGCAACATTTCACCCAATATCTGCAAAAGGTGAGGATTCAATATATAGTACTTATTACTAATAAAATAATCGATTTTTAAGTGAACCTCACAAGTATGTAAATTGAGTGAACTACAGTACCTGAAACTAGAATTATGTATCAAAACAGTTTATATCTTAATTTGCTATGCTTAAATCATATATCTATTGAAATAGTTGGTTTGTTGCTTATTACTGTACTTATTCTGTAATAGTCTTCACAAATCTATCTAGTAACCTATGACATTTAAAATATATTGATTATAAATTCACTATAAATTTATTATTTATAAGGTTTAGGTGAGAATTCCCAATACATTTGAAAACTATTTGGAGGAACCTCATTTGAACTTCTTTTTACAGTAATACCTCTTGATATCGGGTACTAAATAACTTTGGTTTTAAAGTTTTCAATTCAATATATAAACTGAATTATGCAAATTTAACTTAAGACAAAGAATTTTTTTTATTACTTAGAAACTTATGTATCAAAGAGCTCTACAACATGGCATTAGTACTGGGCCAAATCAGCTTGCAGAAACTAAATTGCCTGTAATTTGTCACTGATGAGTTCATGGTGATGAAAGCTGATCTAACATGCTGCAAACATTCAAAGCAGAAAAACACTGCTGTCATTTGAATGTACTCGTCAGCGGAGGGGAAATCAAGAAGAATAGTAAACTAACACTCCAAATAGCCCGTTTTGATTATCCTTCATCTGCAGTGACTTTGTTAAAATTCTCTTCAAATTAAGATGTGCAGGTATGAAACGAAACAGTTGTTTTCTCTGTCTCTTGACTTGCATTGTAAGGCTGTTTTGTGAACCATAATACTGCTTTAGGAAGCTGCCCCAAGTGTTTGCCCACAATGTGTAGTTTTGAATTTGCACACGTATTATTGTTAGGTACTGTTCTGATTCGCTTATTTGCTGTCCAGTAGTTCAGAATGAAGGATTCCCTTCAGGGCATGGTTTGCTTAAAGTTTCTAGGAGCAAATCAGGCCAGATCAGAGAGAAAATATTGGTCACAACCACCTGAGATATGCCTGTAATCTGTTGAAATTTCTTATTATACAAACCTGGAAATACTCCAGATTGTACACTCAGAACAAGGGGGAAAAACACCTCTTTCATTTGCTATTTCTGCTTACATTCTTGTAGCAATAATTGGTGTGATAACTTAAGAGTAAGTCTGTTGTAAACTGTAACTGAAAAATAAAATTTTAAATAAATAAATAAATAAATAAAATTAAAAAAAGAGTAAGTCTGTGAAAGTGAATGAGAACCCCCAGCAAAACAGTAATAAGTGTAATGTATTTTAATGAGATTTTGCTTTCATATGTGTGTAAAAAGCAAAGATAGATGGAGTATACACTTGACTAACTCTTTGAGGTGACAAAATCAATACCTAAACTTGTGTTTTGTACATTGGTGGTGGAGGAAAACTTCGCACATTAAATGCCCAGAGGCAAAATGCGTGTGTTGACATATACCTAAATTATCGGGTACTTGGTGAAAAATGAGTGTATGTGCATGTGTGCATGTGTGTGTGTATTTTGATGTATATATAGGAGCTTTAACAAGTTTTTCAAAAACATATCTATTATCTAAAGAAATATTAAGTTGCATCTAGAACTAATTAATGACACCGATCTCATTCAAGATGGGCATTATGGCATAATGTGCCAACGTTTTATTTGTTAAACTTTATACTTTACAGTTTTGTTTTTCTCATTTCCTGGTAATCTCACAGCTTACTGTTCAAAATCCAAAGGTTTTCTAGAGTACATAAATAACATGAGCTTTATGAAGATAAGTTTCAATGAAACGCATTCATAGACATCCTGGTATAGCAAGCATCCTTTTACTCTGCATTTCTACTTGCCACAGGAGTAGATTTCATGTAGCTAATCGAGAGGACTTTATTTTATAATGTTTCCTGAAAAGGATGCTAATGGGAGGTAATTTTCTATACCATATGATCCCTCTATTATAAAAATCCAACTAAAAGAAAATAACCCTACAAATAAGGCCCAGTATTATATGTCTGGATTTGCTTGAGAAATAAAACAAGTGTGACACCAAAAAAGTCAAATTTTATGAGGCCTATGTGTTGTCAGTCACAAACGCATTATGTGAATATAATAGTTTATCTCACGGGCAGAAGCCAAAAAGTTGGAGTGGGCTGAAATCTCAAGAGAGTAATGAATATAGTATTACCTCATTCACACTTAGATGAGATGGTTCTCATTAGGATTTTCAGTAAACTGTGAATATAGATATGTAAAATCTGGAGAGATATCACTTCCACCACAGCTCACATGTACTGACTCTACCATTGATAGACCAGAGGACAGGAAGAGAACTACAATAGTCTGTGTATGCCTCGCATAGCTTTTGCAAAATCTAAAAAAAAGAAAAAGGAATGCATCTGCAATTCAGATACTTTTAAAACTTCAAGACTACCTAACGTGAAATAAGTGTAGAATTTTATTTATAAAACCGCAAGTTTTTGTAAGGATCTGGGTTCCTATCCAAATAATGACCAGATTCAAGTAAGATTAGTTTATATGATCTAATAGGCTCACAGTTTTACAAGTTTGACATGCTTGTGAAGGTTTTATTAAGTTAGAGTTAAAAATAAAGTTGAAGTGGTAGGAAACATAAGCACAACTGTTATGCTGACTATTAGATATTGGTGTACTCTAAGAATTAAAATGAATTTCAAATAAAATATAAGGAAAGATGCCATGAGCTGCCAAAATAGGCCACAAAAAAATTAAAGAGAAGGAAGTTTTAATGTTGAGCTTTAATACTAAATTGTTCACCTTCTAGAATCTACATGATTTGAAACAACTATATCATGGATTGCTCTGTCTTCTCACTCATCTTTCCTTGGATCATCACAATATTCTACTTGCTTCCTACATGAATAATACCAGCAAGAAGTTCAGTAGTAGTACAAGATCTTGTTTGCCTTGCACAATGATTGTTCTTACGTTAAGAATATGTCTCTTATTTTGCCTTATCTCCTTTAGTCCCCCACCCCCAAACGTGTTTGTAAATATTAGATGTAAGAATGGCATCTTATTTAAGGACTAGCAATCTGAGGATATCTCTAGAAATCGAAATAAATCATAACAGAAATCCTTTATTATTGCCTCTATCCCTAACACTATATTAGTAACTTTACAAACATATTTAATCATATGTAAGTCATAGTTAATCCTTACAGAAACAGAAAAGTAGGAGAATTACTTGGTCCTTTTCATAAATAAGGACACTGAGGACAAAAGAGGTAACAAAACATGCCCACTATGACCCAGGAAACAGACGGCAGGCCCAGTCTGTTATTGCCCAGTATAATATTGCCAGTGTCATTCAAAGTGGGTGGTTTTATTTTTTAATGCTAAGAATAACAAAAACATGTGGATAAGGCAGTATAATGGTGCCGGCCCGCTGAATGGAGCATTCAGAGATACTTTCCCAAATTTGAGAGAATAAGAGAATAGTAAATAAATCACAATAATACATGCTTGTCAGTCTTTCGGTTTTGTTTTGTTTTTCACGTGTGTGTGTGTGTGTGTGTGTGTGTGTGTGTGTATATAGTTTTTCAGAATTAGAAACATTTAAGTGGAAAATTCACATACACGCAAACAACACATGATAAAAACAATATCATCTATTTAACAAAAATTTCTTGAAAAAGGTTTAAGTTTTTCATATGTAAGGTTAAAGTATGTTATTAAGTAAAGTCTCCCTTTTTCTCTAAACTATTAAGTAGTTAACTCAAGTAGAGAAATAGTTTAAGTGTAGAAAATTCTATAACAATTTTCTAAATCTGAAATATATCCTTTTAAAAAATAAATAATATTTATCTCTCCGCTCCTGTTCACATTCAACACACACACACACACACACACACACACACACACACACAGAGGAAAAGATCCAAATATGCACCCTTAAACTGTTTTATTTCATTTCAAATCTTACTTGCACATATAAAAACAGTTGTATGCTCATTTGATTCATGAGCAATAAACAGTTCTGGGCCTAAGCATCCGAGTCGTTTTCTTTAAAAAGAAACTAAAATTCTCACACTATAAAGTACACTCCCTTCCCCCTTCTAATTCCCTTTTTTTCAAGCCAGTACAACTCACAAGCAGATTAGCCCCCCTTCCCCCTTTCCTGCCTGTAAAATCCAAGTTAGACAAACACTGGGCGGCTGAAATGACATATTTGAATGGAATTCAGACCCACCAGTTCCTGTTTATGTTTCTGATTTGAGAATGTTGTCTTCTCATTCACTATACATTAGGAACCCTGCAAGGCCATAAATAGTGTCGGGTTACATGCAGGCAGGGCCAATGAGCATTAATCATTACTTCCAGTCAACTGGCAAAAGCAGCAGCTGATGGAACACTACACCCTTCAGCTCTGTATAAATGAACATTCCAGAGAAAGAGAGTGAGTGAGTGTGTGTTTCCTTTCAGTCTCCATTTTATGAATGAAACTCCAGGCTCTATAGAGTCCATTCATGTAAGAGAAATGCTTACAGGGCTCTGCCCCTAGGGATCAATCCGTCATGGGTAAAACTGATGTGATTGGTTTAAGACAGCCCTCAGCCTTCCATTACTGACTTAAATGCAGTCCCTGTCCATTTGACCTGTGTTAATGCATAAAGAGTAAATCCAGACCGTAGTCTCAATTCTCAAATCAAATCACTAGCCAATGCCACTTACTGTAACTGTAGATTTAGAGCATATTTAAGTATTTCTTAGAAAAAAACTGATATAGTTGACTAGAGTACTGTTTGGAAATACTTGGTATTTTAACTCAAAAAAAGAATAAGGAAAACCCGTCTGAGATAGGCTAAGCAATAAAAAAACAAAAGTTAAATTGTAAGGCCAATCCATGGCCTCTATTACCATAATAAAATCAATTAGGAATACATCACTATCACTTTTTACAATTGAAGCACCTAAAAATCAGAGATTAAGTGATCTGCTAGTCCACAAATCACTGGCTGAGTAAAAGAAAATTATCTTTAGATGTTAGAGAAATAGATAAGATGTTAACATTTTCTGAAGGATCAATTCCTTTAAATTCCCAAGTGATCATCCACTTGACTTTCTTGAAGCAACAGTTGTAAAGTTAGAAGAGAGAAAAATGAGCTGCCATGTTTCAGGAGAAAATGTGTCCATAAGCAAATGACGCTTAGTAATTTAATGAAACGGGGCCAGGGCTCAGCACTTGGGAATGCTATATACCAGGCACAAAGAGCCACAGTTCACGGAAACATAACCATGACTGTCTTAGAAATTACTAATATCTAGAGTTTTGAGGAGGGAAAAATGCTATTTCTGAGCAATTATGGGAATGATTTGTGGAGAGTGATATAAGTGTTATCAGCCATCTGTAACTTGATCCTTGACTACAGAGGAAAGAAAAGACTTCTCTTCCAGTGACCTGAAGCCGTATGGGAAAACAGATGCAGTAAAAATCCCAGTGTATATCTCTGTCTACACTGTTTCTCATGGGATCTTTACCATGCCCACAGCAAAAGGAATGAAGAGAAACATGAAAAATGCCTGGGTTTTTGGTTTTAAACCTGTGAAGGATTGTCTACAATGGTGTTATGGCAATTTAACCTTTTCTTCCAGTTTCTAATATCTGGTAAATAAAATGGCAGAGCATAAAGTTACCATCATATTTTGCTTTTGTTCAAAATTAAAACGTTTGACCAGCCAGGTGGGGAGATGGTAAGGAATCCGAGACTCTAGTATCCAGAGAAGATATGGAACTGAGCAAGACCACTGAAGAGTGAACATATATTGGATTAGTGATTCCCAAATGCCATTCTTTTCTCAAGGCTTAAGAAAAACTTCAGTATTCTTTTAGGGGTTCCATTTGTAAGGCGGTTCGAAGACATGTAGTAAAAAATGATAAGGCAGAATGTTTTCAAATATAATACTTCATATTTTTAAAATTATAATGATCAATTATTGGGGCCTTCCATTTTGAAATGTATAAGCTGTTAGTTATTACAGACCTCACATTCAAAATAAATATCAGTAGCCTCTACTTCTACTCCCTTTGTTCCATCTGGCTTTAATTAGCATTTTTTAACAGTTGCCTTTTGTAATCACTGCATTCCTTGTGCTTCTTGGACAATATTTTTGGTTGATTATGCACGTATAACTCAATTGTTCAGAAAGGATGTAAGAAACTATATTAGAAAATATATATATAATTTACCTACAATATATCTCTTCATAAATTAATAAGTAGAAATTATTTTTAAACATAATATACTCCGATGACAGAATTTCTGAGCTATTACATAGTAATAGTAACTAACTATCATAATAGTTTAGAGTTTAACTACTGGGTGATTTCAGCCTTCTGAATTTTGTTGTATGTTTTAATTTTGTGCAAGCTGAGTCAGCTGCATGAGACCCTAATAAATCATCCCCAAACACATAAAGCACTACTTATTCATATTCCTGTGTGGCTAATTCCTATGTGAATAATCATGTTCTTCTTGCTCTGTCATCCACTGATCACATCCTAAAACTTTCACTTTAAAACCATATTATAAACCCTATAAGGAGAATCCCAGGCAATGCTTACTAGAAGCAACATTAGAAATTACTTCCCGGCTCTCCCTACTATATGCCTAAGGTGAGTACCCACCAACACAGCAAAACACAGAATGGCATTTACAAAAAGTTCCTCTCTTGCCATTCTAGAAAGCCACGGCTATGTAACTCTCTTGACTAAAGTGCCAGCTTGGGCCTATGTGAGTACCGGATACAGTAGTGAAGAACACATTAATTTAAAAATGGAGGATAGGAAAGGCCCATCTTATTCTTCCAACTGTAAAAATTTCTTCCTTTTCTTTTATATACTGCAGTCCCTCTTAAGCTTTCTGGTGAAAAAATGGATTTGCTGACACATGTTTGAAAATGACTGCTCTAGTTTAAATTTTAAGCCATCAAACGTAAAGACTGAAGTCCCATAGAAGGCTCAGACAAACTCAAAACTCATTTCATCACGGAATTTTAGAGCTGGATGCCATTAATTTGCCACTTTTCCTTCCAATTATTAATTCAGACTTTTCCAGAAGAACTATTGGGAAAAGTCACTTCCTTAACAATCTCACCTCTTGTGCAGATTTAAAAAAAGAAAGAAAGAAATAGAATGTATTCTAAGCCTAAATATCACCTGAGGTCCTATATTTTCTTATCTCACATCACTGAACACCTAACAGGATAAATTTGAGGACTACTAATGTGAAATATATACCTGCAGATTAGAAAAAGCATACCTCTGGTCATAATACAAACACTTGTATTTCCCTGGATAATGTAGAGCTTTTAAACCTCATAGAAACATATTTAGTCCAAAAATTAGAGAAAAGGATCAATGATATATGTAGCTAATTATGGATTAAAGTGTTTATTTTGCACAATTACCTAGAAAGATACACTGTTGAATGGGCACTGAACTAAGAAGAAGAAAACCTTGGTTCTAATTTTGGCTGCTTCAGAAATCATCTGTGTAACTGACCAGTGACCTCGGATGAGCCTTGGACAGATGACAGGTTCAACTGGGACGTGGCAAAGGAATCTGAATGAGGTGATCTCCAAGAGCTCATGAGTGTAAATATTTATAATTCTATGAAACAGCTACTTGTGTCAATTTCCCAGTCTAAAATCGTGCTGACATTTGCCATCACATAAATGTTACAGGCCTTCAAATTGAAAGAAGACCTCATCAGTACCAGCAGGAGTGGCTCAGAAAGCACACTTTAAAAAAATACAAAAAACATTTTCTTCTGGAAACATATGTCAACTTTTTTCCCCACACCCTCCACTTTATCCTCCTCCCCTAGAGCTCAAGCTTCGTCCTTTCCTGTACCTTCTCATTTCAGCCACTTTCTTCATGTCCCTGAAAGTTCTCCTTCCTTGTCTTCAACCCCAGCTCTTACGTTATAACTCTAATCAGTTAGAAAGATGCCACCCCGCCATGAAACTTTAGTTTCATCTGCCTATCACCCCTTAAAAGTACTACCCTAGGCTAATAAAAGAATAAGTAATGAAACAAAAACCCAAACAATCAACTAAAACAACTCTAACAAAATGTTGTGATGAAATATCTAAAATATCTGTCTCAGTGGGTATTCGAACCAGCAAAGCCTCATAGATAAGCATGAAAATGGGAAAATAACTCTGATTCTATGAAAATGGGTACTGCATATGCCACGCCAAATGAGGCACTCCGTGTATATTCCACTATTTGGCCATAGAGAAAGAAAGAGAAAATCATGTACGATTCAGAAAAAAACCCTTAAAAGTACTACCCTAGGCTAATAAAAGAATAAGTAATGAAACAAAAACCCAAACAATCAACTAAAACAACTCTAACAAAATGTTGTGATGAAATATCTAAAATATCTGTCTCAGTGCCCTTAAAAGTACTACCCTAGGCTAATAAAAGAATAAGAAATGAAACAAAAAAACAAACAATCAACTAAAACAACTCTAACAAAATGTGATGAAATATCTAAAATATCTGTCTCAGTAGGTATTCGAACCAGCAAAGCCTCATAGATAAGCATGAAAATGGGAAAATAACTCTGATTCTATGAAAATGGGTACTGCATAAGCCACGCCAAATGAGGCACTCAGTATATATTCCACTATTTGGCCATAGAGGAAGAAAGAGAAAATCATGTACGATTCAGAAAAAACCAACCAACCAACCAACCAACCATAAGCTTGTATATTGCTTTGTGCAGCATCATTCAAATAGAGATTATGAGAAGGAAAACAATAATAGATGTAATCGGACTACTTAGAATTTAATATAATATCATCATGATCACATTGTACTGGTTCACCAAATTGGCCCTAAATATCAATTGCTTATCCCCTCAGTGTCTTCTGCTCCAAGCTTTTCTCTTTTCTCCTGAATAAAAATTTCTACTCTACTATTGTGCATTTTTTAGCTTAAATACTCTGCCGTTGAAATTGCGCTCCTGTAATTACAATTATAACTAATAGACCTTCCATTTCCCATGTCATAATTAATGTCAGGCTTTATTAGAAGTATAATCATGCAGCCTTTTCACTTGTACAGCTTACTTTATATTCACAACATTTACGTTATTTTGAATTAAGCAATAAAGAGTTCTAGAGGCCTTCTGAAAAGATATCCTTTGATCATAGACCCTGAGTAAATTGACTATGAAACATTTTTTACATTGTTTGTAAATCACATAAAATATTTTCTAATGTGTATGTGTTCACCATCAGTAAGTGGACCAAGAAATCAATGGTTCAGGGATAAATACGTTAGATTTCCTATAAAGGTCATTTAATGTGTTCTCTGCAAGGACGGAAGAACTACTGACAACAAAACAAATATCTGATCATCATACTTATTGACTGTAATGTATGAAATATACAGATGTGTCAACTTACTTGCAGCAATTCCATAGCCAGTGGAATACTTTGATGCCCACTGATTAATTTTTCATCTGCTCCGGTTACACTGCTGCTACAGTTCTTTTTAGAGCATATCCAGAAGATAAACCCTTGCTAGTCAATGCTTCAAGCCAAACACAACTGTATCCTATTGGCAATGTTGCAATTAGAATTCAAAGGTGTTGTAGTTTAGCAATTGGAAATGTAACTTAGAGGGGAGAAAGTAACATAAATTAACTGCTTCTCAAATATTAAACAGATATTTTACCTGTAATTTACAAGGTGTATGGTCTACTTACAAGAGATACCCTAGGTATCTTTAAAATAGGATACTGTTATGGACTGAATCATTGTGTCCTCCACAATCCTATCTAATAAAAGAGAAACATGGTAATTAGCCGTACATC
>NW_005364372.1:7414053-7416100 GCF_000412655.1 Myotis brandtii | reverse complement strand
AGGGGCTGCACCTAGGGATTGGGCCTGCCCTCTGCCACCCGGGAGCAGGCCTAAGCCAGCAGGTCGTTATCTCCCGAGGGGTCCCAGACTGCGAGAGGGCAAAGGCCGGGCTGAGGGACCCCCTCTCTCCCCCGAGTGCACAAATTTTTGTGCACCGGGCCTCTAGTCAATTATAAAAGCCATAGTGCCCCATGGGTAGTATTTTGAGGTGTGGCCAACGGAAGGTAATTAGTTACATTAGCTCTTCAGGTAGGTGCCCATGGTGGGACTGGTGTTCTTACGAGAAGCGGAAGAGAGATCAGAGCTCACTCACTGTCTCTCTTTGCCATGTGAGGACACAGTGAGAAAGCAGCCATCTGCAAGCCAGGAAGAGGGCCCTCACCAGGAACCAAATCTGCTGGCATCTTGACCTTGCACTTCCCAGCCTGCAGAACTGTGAGAAATAGATGTCTGTTGTTTAAGCTTCCCAATTGATGGCATTTTATTTAGTATAACAATCTGAGCTAAGGCATGGACTATACTTTTTAGATTATAAGTGACTAAATCTGTGCTTTGAGAGTCAGACAGTGACTAACTCTGAAGTTCATATTATGTATGGCCCATAAGTAATACAATTAAACCTTATAGCACCGGCTCCTATTTTTGCCCTCTTTGGATTATTTAAATTGTTTCCTTGTTTGGTTCACATCTTCTCAACACCATGTTACATATACTATATATAACCTCCACAAAATCAAGAAAATTGTTTCAGTGTTAACCTTGCTAGGATTATACAAAAAAACAACAACACCACAATCTATAACACACAAAGAAACTTTTCAATGTTATGCTCTACAGTGCTTTTGAACCATTTATTTGAGCTATTTTATATGATTTCCACATAAAGTTTCTGGAAACCATGGTGAATTCAAAAACTATGCAGCAAATTAAAATGTCATTTGGAATAAAGATAACATCAGTTAACAGGATTTGAAATTTACAGAGAAAAATGAATCTTATCTGTAATAAAGTCCATTGTATTGCAGAATTCTTAATTATGGACGTAAAGCATGGACAAATAAGAAAGGTTCTAAACTGAACACATTATGGTACATTTCAGGATATTCTCCAAATTATAAGGTCTGGGCAAGAATTCAAATAAAAGCCTTCCCACCATATGTTTAATTTTTTAAAATAACTGAACGAAATAAATTGATAAGTAATTAAGTGTATTTATCTCCTCTCATTCCTTGAAAATATACGACCATTACAACCTGGAAAGCTAGGTTTAACCTGAAACTTGGGAAAATGTCTAAGATTAGCCCTAGAATAGGATGATTTGGAGCCAGCTTCCAGTATATACTATATATAACCTCCACAAAATCAAGAAAATTGTTTCAGTGTTAACCTTGCTAGGATTATACAAAAAAACAACAACACCACAATCTATAACACACAAAGAAACTTTTCAATGTATGCTCTACAGTGCTTTTGAACCATTTATTTGAGCTATTTTATATGATTTCCACGTAAAATTTCTGGAAACCATGGTGAATTCAAAAACTATGCAGCAAATTAAAATGTCATTTGGAATAAAGATAACATCAGTTAACAGGATTTGAAATTTACAGAGAAAAATGAATCTTATCTGTAATAAAGTCCATTGTATTGCAGAATTCTTAATTATGGATGTAAAGCATGGACAAATAAGAAAGGTTCTAAACTGAAGACATTATGGTACATTTCAGGATATTCTCCAAATTATAAGGTCTGGGCAAGAATTCAAATAAAAGCCTTCCTACCATATGTTTAATTTTTTTAAAATAACTGAACCAAATAAACTGATAAGTAATTAAGCGTATTTATCTCCTCTCATTCCTTGAAAATATAGGACCATTACAACCTGGAAAGCTAGGTTTAACCTGAAACTTGGGAAAGTCTAAGATTTTAGCCCTAGAATAGGATGATTTGGAGCCAGCTTCCAGTCTTCAGACCCTCAACTCACCCCACTTCTTGCTTCTCTTCCTATTCCTCAAGCCCACATTTTGCAACAAACACCATGGGGCCT
>NW_005364372.1:7400902-7410497 GCF_000412655.1 Myotis brandtii | reverse complement strand
TACTACTTTATAGGGTCTTTCTGCTTCAGGAAGACTAAAGCTAAGCTCTATGAATAAATCAGAAATCTGTATTTCTGTATTCCTCTCCTAGCATGCAAGAATCTTTCATTCTGGACCCTTGGATTCTTGCCACCAATAAAGGAAAAAAAACAAACAAAAAGCTATAAGCAATAAGTGACCCAGTGCAGAACATTATTCTCTGTAAACACTGTTAACTAGATAGTGCTTGAGTAGCAAATAGAAAAAAAGCCCAGAATCCAGAAAAGAATTACAAGGTTACTTACTCTCTTGGACTGAGAATGTGTCTAATTTTACAAATTGTACTCTTCTTCGTACTGGTTTCACATCTAGACACTATTTCAACCATCAGTTCATGACAAAATGGTTTGATAGCCCCATCCTTCACATATAAAGATTCAAAGAAGTGGTAAAATCAGGAAGATCCCACCCAGAAATAGTCAAGAGCCACCCAGTCTGATGCCAACACTACCCCAAGGAGCAAGCCAGTGAAAATATGTCTTAAATGTAACATAAAACATGGGCCTACCTGAATCATATGCAAAATCTCTGGGTTCCTGTTTAATCATCAGAGGTGGGGGGAAGCTTTGGCTGGGCGCGCCACCAACCATGGTGTTGTGTTCATACACTGGGTCGTGGTACTCCTGCTTAAAGCCTTGAGGTGGGAAGGGGATGTTGGGCTCAGACATCTGCCGTTGGTACATAGGACGTCCTTCCCTTGGCATTGTTGGCAAAGGAGGAAAGGAATTACAGGGTTCAGAAAGCTGGCGGCGAAACCTGGGAAATCAGAGAGCATGTTTCAAATAAAACAAGAAGAAGAAATGCTCTTTAAAATACTGCACAATTTTTAACTGTATAATGAGCATGATACCAACTGATCTAAGGCTTAAATGTTTAATAATTACTTCATTTCTCCCTCCTGGGTCAGTAGCACTGTGCTTTTTAATCTTAATATGACAGGTGCTCCCCTTCTAATTAGTCACTAGCAGCATCATTTTGGTACAATACAATACGTTAAAGGTGTGCTTTGAGTAGGCCTAGGAGAACAGTTTATTACTTTGAGAAAATACATACCCTTAGAGTAAAAATACCCAATCCTAAATCAATTGGATCATTTACCAAATTTTCATATTAAGAGGGCCTCAAATAATTATATACTAGGGAAAAAAACAGGAAAATTTGAAAGAATCTGATCTCAAACTACATCCTCTACCTTTTAATTCTGTTACCTAACTAATCCACAAACAAACAAAAGCAACCAAATAAAAAGCTACCTACTGGTTTTCCTTCCTCCTCCCTCAGTTACTGAGGAAGCAAAAGAGGAATGACTGTCTTCTCAAGTGGGCAGGGCTCTTAAATCTTCAACTATGTCCTAAAGAACACTATATCTACTGGTAAATAAAACTAGACCATGTAGAGACTAAACCAAGCTTATTTCTAAAAGACCATCTCTTTACTATCAAACAGTAACACAGCACATTGGCTTCTAATAACTTCTAATGAAATCTCAAGTTGATCAAGATAAGCATACAATATACAGCAGAGCTCCAAAGACGGAAATAGCGTGGTGCATTGCATAGTTTGAGGACTGGTTGTGATGTTAGACCCTGAAGAAGTTTGGAGGTCTTAGAAGGAGGCTGAGAGTGAGTCTCCGCTCCTTCCTGCTTGGTAAACTCTATAACGATTGGCTAATCTTGTGCTCGGTCAGTTCCGTGTATCTCATCCATAATATCATTGACCCACCACAAAGATGTGGATTAATTAAAGATTTAAAAGTGCTCTAAAAATGCCCAGGAGTGCTTAAAAATAACCTACCCAACATTACTATGAGCAAATAGAAGCCTATTAAATAACTCCCTTCTTCCCCCCTCACTCCACTAAAAGCATTTTAGAGACTTTAATTTGGAAAGTTAACATTTAATTTTGGTAACGTTAAATGAAAATAAGGTAAAAGCTAAAGAATTACAAAGCAGTTGCTTTAGCATTTCTAAGAAGCCTGAACCCTGGTAAGTACCAGAATCCCACCTACACCTACAGAAAATAAACTTAGAAACTCCGATATTGCAAAAACCATGAGGCTGACTGGCAATGCACTCATTGCCCTTTCCTTGCTTATTTCATTAGTCAGAAAAAAAAAGAAAGAAACAGAAATTATCATTAAGAACTGTCAAGGAGTGAATCAGAAAATTGTAACTTGAAGTTAAAATAAGAACCCAGCTCACCCGGGAAGCCTTGAAAGGAAGTTAATAACACTTGTGCTAAAAGCTTTGTAAGGAATCAAGCCATTTATTTTTAGGAATGAACCTGATTCCAGTTGGTACATTCCGAGGACCACGTCTTCTATCACACACATGCTTCATAGGGAGCTAGCTAACAGTTAGTGGTGCCTGGGGATGCAAAGGGGCCACATGCTAACTGACTAGCTCAGGGAAGGTCTGCATGGAGGTCTTGCAAACTCAGAGCCCTAAAGGGTGGCCTGGAAATAAAACTTTTTAAACTAAAAGCAGTTTATGGTGGGTAGTCATGTCATAAGTCGGTATCTTCCCTGACAAAGGTCAATCTTTACCTTAACTAAGCCTGTCTATTGTCTTTTGCATATATGATAACATTCCTTGGGAATGTCAGGGTAACTCTACTTTTCCAGACCCCTCAGGGCACAACCAATACACCAGGGCCAAGACCATAAATTATCTTTGTTTTATCATGTTCATTGTTGACGTAACTATCCTGTACCCATCTATGTAAAAGATGTATTGTCTATCATTTTACTTTTCATCCAATTCCACTCTCCCCCTCCGCGTTGCTTCCTCCCACCTCCCTAGTCTATCACCAGTGGATTTCACATAACTCACTTGCATCATCTCTTTTGATTGCAATGTATAAAATAAGGTGTAAAACTGCCACTCTCCAAGCATGATCTCAGAGATTTCACTTCCTGGCAATTGTGGACAGTTTGGCTCAAACTCACAAAAATTCTTCACGGGTTCGAATGTTTCTTATGTTGACATGTCATTCTTATGAGCAGCTGACCTACTATAAAGAGAAGGTGACTCAAGAAGCTTCTGGAAGAGTGTTAATAGGTAAGGGCAACATGGTGAGGAACTCTTGGATAAAGGAAAACAGTCTCTAACGGGTGGGAAAGAGCGAGAAGAGAGACCAGGCTCCTTCGCAGCGGGTTCAGAAAAAAGAGCCAAAGGGCTGACCTGAAGAGCCGAATGAGCCATGCAAAGAATGCGGGGGGCAGCCCAGAGTGAGGCGAGGTGCCCAGGCTGGAGGGGGCTATTTGGGGAAAGGATCTGTTCCCAGAGAAACGTTGCCATTTATAACTGAGGGACTGTCATTTGTTGGCTCGAGCCCTCCAAGAAATCCTCCTCAGAAACATACGGCTTCAGAGATTTTCCTGGGATTGGCCAGCTGGTACTGTCCTCAAAACACGATGGGGGGCAGTGGGAAAAGACCCTGAGCTTCCCTCTGGTAGTTCCGGACCGGCTGTTCTCAGTCTCAGGTATTTGACTTCAAGTAGAGAAACTCAAATGGATTTGGCTAAAGCATTTCAAGTTAGGTCACCTGAAAACAGGCACACTGCTTGTTCACCAGTCACCTTCCATAGGAATAGCTTTTCTGCACAAAGAGCCAACTCTACAACCTAGAATTCTGGCACTCGTTTGGAGAGTGAGAGACTCAGGTATGAAGAATTCTGGGAAGTCATCAGAAGTGGACAAAATACAACTGGCTTCTTTTTCCCTCTTAGCCCTGCACAATGTGCATCTGTTTAATGGCCCACCCTGCAGTGGGATTTCTTTCATCTGTATTTACGAAACTGTTTACACAGATGCACATACCACTGCGCTCTGACGAGGTCTCAAGACTATCGGGTGAGAAGGCAAAGATCACCGGGAGCATTTGGTAACTAAAGCAAGAGAGGGCTGCGTGATGGAAACAAAGGTAGAAACGATGCAGCTTAGTTTCGCATTGGAAAGAATGCTTTCATCTTAGCCCTTCACACCAACAGAGTGTGACTGAATGTGAGACTGAGTTGGTTTAAATAACCTAGAAAAAGCAGATCTGAGTATTCCCTTCTTTTCAGCACGTTGCACATCTGCTGATACAGAGGATGACTTTGGCTGAGTTATTTTCCTAATGGTGTCAGAGCCAGTTTGTCCTGGCTTATTATTACATTTTCAGAAATTCTGTAAGTCAGTTGTTAAAGACAGCCATTATGAAGTAAATTATGTAAATTTATATTTTTAAAAAAATTACCTTACAAGGCTATTAATATTCAAACCTCATTACTCCCTAATTAATAGTGTTACTATTAATTTTGTTCTTGAGGTTATGACTAGAGTATCTATATGGTAGAAATACTATAAAATGGAGTGCTACCACGCCTCTCTTTCCAATTCTACAGTCAAGGTTGTCACATTGATAGCTTGCAGTCAGCCATGGGGGAATATTTGTATCAAATGCCTACAAATCAGGTTTTTTGGGCTTTCTCCCATAGAGCCTGTTGTTCAATATTTACCAGCATACCACTGGCTCTAAACAAGTACAAGGTAGAAGGGGAAGGAAAAATGAGGCACATAATCAACCTGTGTTTTAAGTTGTATTAAGACCTTTAAAAGTCTCCTAACATTTTATTCAAATGTAAATTTACTCATCTCTAGGAGTCAGGAATAATCTGCCATAGCATTCTTCCTAGTCCCATGCTCTGGTCCTTGCTTTTTCCTTTCTAAGTAATAATAATTTGACCTCTATCTCTTTAACTTTACATTCTCAGTGTCCAGGGTCGTGTGTCTACTGGCATTAAATATTCATAACATGGAAAGTATGGAAAATGATTTAATCAAATAAGTTCTGCTCTGCAAAACTGTGTACAGCTACACTATCCAAACTAAGGTAAAGAACCTAATTCCATAAGCCACCTACTAAAATTAGTCTCCTAACTTTATAGAACAAGTACACACATATGCTCATAAAAAAAATGCCATGATCTGATTTAAAGTGTAAGTGAAGCAATTTAATTCAGGCAAAGCAAAGGGGAGGTGTTCAAATGTCAGTACATAGATTAATTTTCCATTTTAGCAACAAATTTAAATATTTATAAAAGGACTCTTTATAAGTGACCTTCTTCACAAATTATTTATAACTATAGAGAGGCAAGCTCTTTCTAAAAATATTTTGCCCAGATGCGCAAAATTAATATGTTCACCCTAAATCTACTATAGGTCTTAGGAATTGGTAACAGAGGCTCTTCCACGAATACTAAAAAGAATTTTGACAAAAACAGTATTTTCAATATACCTGTGATCCATGGGGTATCTGCTGTCTTGCATGGACTGTGATGGAGGGAGGTGAGCTGGGAAGGCGTGGTCAGGTTTCGGAGTGTGAGTTGAGTTTGGAGATGCATGATGTAGTGGGGACACTGGAGTGCTGGATGGGGTCGGGGGGTTGGAGGGCCTCATTCCCACTTGTGGCTTCTGATCATAGGCACTACCCAAGGCATGAGAAAAAAAAAGAGAGAATATTTGTTTCTTTGGAGAAATTTAAAAAAAATTCTAACCTAAGGAAACAACGAAACGTTTTAGGCATAAGTCATAAAGGAGTTAGAATTTCATGTCTTTTGGTGTTTGTAATTCTAGAACATGTAATCTTTAAAACTGGAACACACTTTAACAGAAAACAGAATAAGTAATAAATTGGTAACAGCATACATATAAAATGTATATGTTTAATATATATACAAACAACTTAATATGAGGAAAAGCACTATCTATGAAAGCAGTGGCATAATTTCCATCTATTCTTGATATGTCTCTTGGAGCAAGTTTCATAGATCTTTTCTACTTCATTAAATTACCCTGATATTATAATTCTTCTATATTACATTAGATTTCAGAACAAGAACATCAGTTTAATAAGATGGAGACCATACCTGGCTTGACTTTATTTGTGGTAGAATCTTAAGAAGGCAATGCTTTGGCTTATTTTCATTTTTTATATAAAATAAATGATGCTTGCTATTAACTTCCTCATATGGGATAATAAAGATTAATGGAGCAAATTAAAATCTCTCTGATATATTTAAACTTTCTTAGAGTATAAAAACAAAATGATGTTCTTAGGAATAACATTCTATTGTCATAATCTAACTTCTAAACACTTGCAAAGGAATAAAATGAGTAAGCTTGTTTATGAATTTCAGTTGATTTTCCTATGTATGCCTTTAAAGGATGTGATCTAACTAATGTTTGTGATCTAAAAAATATTTTACTAAAAACAAATTTTACTTATATTTCCAAATTAAGAAGATATTTCCAGGTTAAAATACTGTATTTCCTTGTAACAAAAAGAATTCATCAATACATATTTTTATTTTAAAACAAAAACATTTCTTTTAGCATTGATTTATGAAATAATTTGTTCTGTTGCTTCATCTATACAAGAGAATTACATCCAAATGTAAAAATACTTTTCAGAAGCAAAGTAGTATGTGCTGTTTAAGTCTGTACATGCCTTAAAGTACAGCTAATGGTACTCATTATGTTCGGTTCTACTTGTTTTCTTTACCAATATTTCTAAATGAGAATCTACTTTTATAAAATGGTTCACCTAACTCTTTCCCATGTAAAAAGAAAAAATGATATATCCTTTGTTCTAGGATATTACTTTCCCCCCCATGAAATGTTATATTTACAGTTTGTATATAGAAGGAAGTACCAGAATTTAATCCATAGATCCCTGTGGGAATTATTGGTCCCCAGGAAGAACCTCAAAATAGTCAGGCAATTCCTCTACTGTTGATTTATGGATATTAGATATACCATATTAAGCAGTGGTTATTTCATAGACACACTTCTGATCAATGCTGAAATTCAATGACAATTCTATATCTTTTTGGCTCATTAATTAAACATTCTTCAATATGTTAAATAATTATTCTGTGACTACATAACACTTGAAAAAATATAAACACGAGAAACACTATAAAATGAAACTCGGATCAATATTGTTTTATCTAAACTGAGTATGCTTTAATAGTTAGCTTCAACAGGACATCTTTTTTTATAACAGCTTTATAGTTTTAATTGAACTGGTTCATAATTTCAGGCTCTGGTAACTCTCCTAGAAAAGCAGATATAAAAGACAAGTTTGAGTGTACAAGCATAAATAGTAATAGAATATGTAAGCATTGGTCAGCTGCTGAGCGATTACACAAATCTAAGTTTCTTGAATCTTATATACCCTGGTATAGAGTATAAGTAGTAAACATATAAGAAAATGTAAGATCCATTTAGATCATAACGTATTATGAACTTGAATCAACCTAACTTATAAAACTGCAAATATTTATAATCATTTTTTAAGTTTCCAGCCTAACTCCTTTTAAGAACCAAGTTTCTACTATAATTGAGAGTAATAATACTCAATACACAGAGCCAACTTCTTCCTTATGCAATTAGAGGCCAATATGAAAAGTAGCAGAATGCAATTTACTGTGAAGGGTTTTTAATGAACATGTATGTTATCAAATTTTCTAACAAATGAACAATGTACTTTTATTGCTCCACCCTTTATTATCAACAGAAGGAACAACTGGCTTTTTAATAGATAATAGCCTCTGCTAAGCCTTATAAAATTCTAACTTTATTACAATTGTCCATAAACACATCTTATAGATCATCTGCAAAGCCTGTCAGATAACTAATGTACTGCTGAGACATGCCAAATGTTTCTTTTTTTTCTACAAACTCTATCTAAAGTGCATAATGCACTCATTCTAATAAGAACTTTCAATAGCTGCTTAGGCCAAGTAAGACCCTCTTTTCCCACCCAGGATACATCACTGAGTAGGAAAAGCAACCAATAATGTGGATGAAAATTATTGCTTTAAAATTATTCTAAAAGTGTGTGACTGGATGGTAAATGGTTTTTTGGCGTTCTTCTAAACACATTACCTAATTAGCTTGTTATATGCTGACGAGATGACTCATAAAAGTTGACTTGAGATATTATATTAGGTTCTGGACTTTTCGTTTCGATAAGAACCACCATCCTATATATACACCTGATTGCTTTACCTGACATTGTACAGGCACTTTTCTCCATAGCTGAATTTAAAGGGGTGTTCTTGACTGCAGGCTGAGCCGAGTTCTGAACATGGACTGTGGGGTTCTTTCTTGATTTTCAGTGGTAGGCCATGAAAAGCCACTAGAAAACAAAACAAAACAAAAATACAAAAAATGAAATGCAGTTAAGAATTAAGTGTATTAACCTGCTCTACTTCTCTTGGTTAAAATGTCACTAACATTACATATTAACTGCCCTAGAAAAGAAAAATCACATTTCATTAATTTCACTGAAGAAGATTCTGGAGAATCTCTGTATCCTCCTTTTCTGTTTATTGTCTAACAAAATTCATGCTTGAACTCTCCTCGCTTTAAGGGAATCACTTGTAATTTGCTTAGCTGATATTAATTTTAAAAGCTCTGCTTTCAGAAAGTATGTTTTGAAAACAGTTCAGGAAGGTTTCCAAGGATTAAAACAGAAAAAAAAATAGGAAGGAATTAACTGAAGACTGGAACATAAAAAATACAAAAGAATTAACTGAAGACTGAAACATAATTTTAAGCATTATTGAAAGGAAAATAGCTCAAATCCATCATTAGTAATGGTTTAGTAGAATGGCAACTATGAGAAAGAAAATTTAGGTGCAGGTCCACTGGAAATCGGTGATAATTGGGGCAAAAATCTCCACATCTCTGAAGGGAATGCTCATCTGTAAAATAGAGATAAAGTGTCTGCCTATCTACTTACCAGAATTGTGAGGATGACATGTGAAAAATATGTGACAGTTATTTGTCATTTGTAATCCACCATAAAACAATTATTCTCTATCACGTTTTCTCTTTCTTCATATGACAACATATGGCGATGCTTATATTCATTGTTTTATACAAATACAAAGATCACATAAAATATGAAGGCTAGCAGACATGTATATTTGAGGGAAACCATAGCTTTAAAACAATTCTTAACACTACATATTTTTTATTCTTTTATATGAAATATTAAAATTACCTATGAGAGATCCTGTCAGACAACTGAAGTTTTAGTATACATGGAAAATTGGTAAAAAGAGAAAAAATAGACATGAGAATGGAAAGGGCACCTGTTACAGTGCTGGAAATATTTTATATCTTGCTCTGCATGGTGCTTATTTGATAATATACATCTGCAAAATTACAATAAGTGCATATCTCAACAAAAAGCTTAAAAATGTGAGGGGCATCAAGCAATGCTATACAAATGAAGCTATTTCAATGCACCTGGCTTCCTGTTTCAGCAGACACCTGAGAATGTGCTTCAATGAACAGGATAAATAATTCCTGATGAGGAAGGGGAGGAATGACAAGTTTGGGGCACCATCAGGAGTGGTTGCTAGCATGACAGTAGCCTCCTATCAAAATGCCCAATAGTATCAAACTAGAAGCATCTTGGTGGTGATCATCCCACTGTCTTGTCTTGAGCTCTAGGGCTTTCAGAAGCTTTCAGGCACCTCCATAATTGACTTTAGAAG
>NW_005364372.1:7395109-7400863 GCF_000412655.1 Myotis brandtii | reverse complement strand
CTCCGCCACCACCAAGTGCTATCAGAGGCAAGTTGATACATACACTCAGAATCCCAAATCTAGCCAACAATCTAATTACCCCGGTAACACACAAAAAAACAAATAATGCAAAACAAAGATTTCCAGACTCCATATTATAGGTTGAATTGTATTCCCCTAAAAATTCATATACTGAAGTACTAACCCTAGTACCTCGCCTGTGCCCTATTCGGTAGATAAATGAAGATGAGGTCATTAGGGTGAGATCTAATCCAATACGATCGATGTCCTTACAAAAAGGGGGAATTAGAATACAGACACACTCACAGGAGAACACCATATGAAGATGAAGGCAGAGTTCAGAGATTGATGCTTCTCCAAGCCAAGGAATGCCAAGAGATTGCCAGCAAACCACCACGAGCTAGGAGAAAGGTCCAGAATAGACTCTCTCACAGCACCCAGGACCCTGCCCACACCTCCAACTCAGACTTCTCGCCTCTAGAACTCTGAAACAATACACGGGCGTTGTTTGAGCCACCCAGGTGATGGTAGTTTGTTATGGCAGCCCTAGCAAACTAATGTACCATTCCCAGAAATTCTGATTCACCGAGGCTGGGATATATATCAGGCTTCTGTAGGTTACAAAATTTCTAGGCGATTGTCATAACTGGGTTAACTTCAAACCCGTTGTGATACTCGACACCACCTGGATCCAGTGTGAGCGGCACTGAAATGGGTCCAGTACTTGAAAAGACTTAAACAAAAACAAAAACAATGTCTTCCTTTTCGTTAGATGCCAACACTCAAGAATTCTCACAGGTTCTCTACTTCCGGAACTTGAGGGTTTCCCTACCCTCTGGATAACACATTCAACGTGTGTGGGCCTCTTAACCATTGTGGGCTCTTGGAACTGTGATTCTATTTTTCTAATCGTAAGCCAAAGAAGTAATCCAATGAATTTGAGTTGGCTAGGATTTTTTTTTTTAATTGCTGCGTGTGAGAAAAACAAAGAGAAGCCACCCTAAAGAACTTCAACATTTTACACAAGGACCACACGCTACTTTACTGTCCTCATTGTCACTTTCCTGCTCCCTGGAGAGTCTATATCACAAAAGTGACTTATTTATTCTTAAATAAGGGTAGTATAGAGACTCCCACGAAAGGCGGCCGAGCTGAGCGTGTGTTGGGTATTTCATCACGGGACTGAGAGCCTGAGCGTCTGCTAACAGGCAGTTTTCCAGCTCACTGGCACGGGCACAAGGCAAAGCAGCACATTCATTTTGTGCAATTTGCTTTACCTTCCCACATGGAGTTGGTGCATGTAAAAGGCTGTTAAGTACTAAATTATTCCTTATCAAATCACCATCATCTGGAGTCATGATCAACACTAATTAAATTAACTTGCGCTGAACACGGCTCCAGCCTGCTGCCGAGGCTGCTAGACATTTCATTTCGCTTACTGTACCGTCCGTGCTGGGTCTGGAACACAGAGCTCCCGGCATCTGCATTGTTTGTAGTCTTAATTAAAGTGAATCTTTCCTCCTTCAAGTGTATCAAATCAAGGGAGTTAACTCCTTCATTTCATTTACAAAGAAGTGACGGTTCAAAGGGATGTTCCATTACGTCTGGATCCCTGACTTCAGACTGTTCAGATCATTTATCTAGGAAGTCGGCAGCCTTCCTCAGGCATCCCTCAAACATGTTTCCAAGCAAACTTGAATGACCCACAACTCCTCTGGCCAGGGAGATCTTTAGGAGAAAGAAGCAGAAAGAGCACTGGAGAGCTGCCTCTTGCATTTCCCTTCGATGGCTGCTGGACCTTTAAAACCACATCTTAAGGCTGACTAGTGATGACTGTGTTCTCCTAATGGTTAAATCTAAGAGCGCCAGAATACCAGGGCTTTTAAAAATGCACTTCCAAAATAAACTTAACCACTTCTTAATTCAAAACATTTACTTGGGGTTATGGTATTCATCGCAAACTATTTGTTAAATCAGTAACTGTTTCGGTTTTAGATTTATGAACGATGAGGCATCATCTTGCTCCCATTTATTTCCGCTGACATTTTAGGACGGAGGCACAATCCTGTCCTCATTCCCCCGGAGCAGAGACATGCCCTGCGCTTTCCAAGCGCAACGGTGCTGGTATAGGACCACATCTTTGGTTGCGGGTAGACAGATATTAAGTCACATTTAAACACCTAAAAAGACAGATGAAGATCATGTATTTTTAAATTTGCACATAGCAAAATAATTTCCTAAACAAACATGGCGCAAGAGCATTTTTTCGTACCATTACCATTAGAATGAAAACAGACCATGTTTGTTATAGCTGACTGGTTCATGTTTAGCCCAAAGACTAAACAATGAAATCTATGAATCAAATTTTGGTTTATATTTCTTACTGTATTTTTTTTTTTTTTTAGAGAGAGAGAGAGGAAGGGAGAGGGACAGAGAGAGAAACATCAATGATAGAGAAACATCATCGATTGGCTGCCTCCTACACGCCCCCTACTGGGAATCGAACCTGCAACCTGGGCGTGTGCCCTGACATGGAATCAAACCCATGACCTCTTGGTTCCTGGGTCTATGCTCAACCACTAGGCAACACCGGCTCGGCTCAGTTTATATTTCTATAGTGAAGATGATGGATGTCTTGTAAATTTAAGAAAGATAGTATGTCTAACTATGGGTGTTGACTTAATGAATTGTGGTTGAGTTTGGAACTGTGATAGAAAGCAGTGGCTATGATGCTTTAAAAAGAAAAAAAACCCTCAAATTTACATAGTATTATAACATTTTCAATCATCTTTACCTATTGTATTTTATTCTCATCATTTAAAACAAGGATATTTATTTTCATCTCCCCATTTTGCAAATATCATTAAAGCATTAAGAAACTAAGCTTCATGTCAAACCAAAGACCTAGAACTTACAATAGGTTAAGAATTAAGAGCTCTGAGCTTTTGGCTGCAACTCTTGAACCCTTAGCATATAATTCAAATAAACATCCTTATGATTTATTTCTTGCATGAACACCACTATAACATTATATCAGATGTTTCTTTATCCATCCTTTTCTTCATTAATCCATGCATTTGCTATAGCCCAGATACTGTGCCAGGTGCTAGAGGGGGCGGGGAGTGAATATGGAACTATAGAGAGAACATGTAAAGATACAGTCTTACCATCAAGAGCTCACAGAAGTTCAGAGTTTTACTTAGGTTTTTTTTTTTAAAAAAGAGGTTTTCTCTAATAAACATAGAGGCAAGTCTTCTTTAAGTTTGATTAATTTTTATGTATGAATGCATATTTCTGTATACATGACCTTAATAATACATCCTTGGCACCTGTATCTAAATGCAAACAACTTCGCAGAGCATTTGTTCTTGCTTTTAGGCATTCTGCCTTCTTTCAATTTGTCACTGTGACCAACAACATTTAAAAATTCACACCAGACAGATTCCACTGAAGGAAATTTGTGGCTATCCAGCATCTACAGCCTCCCCTGGACTCTGGTACCTAAATGTCACAAGTGATGGCCCCTTTCTACATGTGGACAGTGAATGTAAATACAATGATAAGTTGTCTTAGGGCTGACCTTTCACTCTGCTTTCAACTCATCATAAAATTGAAATAGAGTAGCAATCTCTGTGAGTATAAAACAATTATCCAGAGATGAGAAACATACCACGTTTTTAATTGCCTCTCTAAACAGAACCAGGTCTCTGAATCAAATCTGTAGGTTTTGTTTGTTTTTTAAAGTAAAACTAGCTAGGAATACAGAACCTTGCTGGCAGTCTCCTGATTTTGACGTTGAGATGTCTGGTCTGCTTGAAAATTCTGTTTTAGAATAGTCTACTGTACAAGGTTCTAGAACGGAGGTTGGCAAATTACAGCTCAGGGCCAAATCCAGCTTCCCACCTCTCTTGGTAAATGAAGTTTTATTGGAACACTGCCCACCCATTTGTTTAAGGATAGTCTTGGGGCTCTTTGAGTATCAATGGAGGATATGTGACAGAAACTCTGTGCCAGCAATGCCTAAAATACTTATTATCTGACCCTTTGCCCAAGAAACTTTGCTGATCCTTGTAGGGTGTGGTCTAAAATGAAAAAGGAGAAAAAAAAAACACTGAAGTGGAGGCAGGGTACAGTGATATCTGCTAGTGACAGGGCACAGCTACATTCACTAACAAAGGCCATTTAATTGTGCTTTATTAACTCTTTACTCTGACTCTCAAAAGCTAGTGTGTGGACTTGTGTAGCCAGTTTACGAGGATATACACAAAAAAAGATGATGAGAAACATACACAATATTGAGGCTCTAAAATATTACAAATGTATGTGCTTTGAGGAATTTCGAGGCATGTACTTAGAACATGGTTATGTATAATGTGGAGAATTTTTTACACTTGTCTGCAAACTATAACTAAGAAAGTCAAAACAAATCATTCTGTGGACACTGAAGTGCTTATAAAAAATTTTTCACTTGGCTAAAGCAGTGAATTTTTTAAAAAAAATCTCTGTAAAAAGATAAAAAAGTAAATGGTATACATAAATTAGATTATTTAAGACCAGATACAAGCATGGCATGAAAAATGCATGCAGCCTTCCATGTAAATATATGTTGTCAGGAATACACTCTCTAGATGAAAGGCATTCACTTTACGTTAATATCACTTCCATTTCAGGTGATAAATGGAGAGCCATGACCTCAATTAGTACTCAGTTAAATTCCAGAAGCAAAGGGGAAGGCTTGTTTACAAATAAGGACAATCGTGTCACATCATCTTCCAAGACACAAAAAAAGCAGCACGCACGGCTGCTGCCTCTATCGGAGCCGCTCACAGGTCCTTTTCCAGTACATTTACCTCTTCCGAGCCTCCCCACCCCCGCTGCACACACACCACTCACACATGCACACACCCAACATCCATTACTAAAGGGCCTAATCTCAGCCATCAGCAGAGTGCCTTTATGGGGCCATTAAACCATTTCTCTTGTTTACAGTGCCTGAAGAAAGATGTGAATTATGTCTGTGACAAAACAAGCGATAACATTTCTAAACTGCTATCAAAATGCAAACTGAAACACATGGAAGGCCAGAGACCCTGATTCAAGTTTTCGCGATTTCCCACTATTTGAAGCATCTGGAAACACATTCGCCTATACTATTTCCGAGACAAATGTAGACCCTAGCGCCGCAAGTTGATATTTATTTTTTTCCTTAAATAATATTATGCAAGTAGGGCATTTAGAATATAATCATGTTTTTAAGGGACTATTATCAGTTGGGATAAATACCATGCCTGGTGTGCCCTTTGATGTTATGCTGGCAACACATAACAGGCAGTCATTGCAAAGGCGGAGTAAGGGAGAATCTCCCTTGTAGTGAACCTCTGAATTTTTGTATTGAAGAGGACATTAGAAATGAACAAGTTTTAGGGGCTGAGTTAGGTACTCAGGAACCTTTGTACTAAAGGAGTCAAAAGTGAAAGCCTGAAGGCTAAAAAGATAGAAAGGAAAAGCTACTTCTATCAGAAGGGAGTCATCGACCCACCCATATACCTTGCTCCCGAAAGTAAACACTCCGCATCTGTAAGGAACTTCCTGGGCTGTTTAGAAACCAAAACCGAGTGTCGGAGAAATCGTGCATTTCTCAGAAGAGGATATCAATTTTTTTCTGATGCCAAATTCCTATCAGTAATAGCAGATGCACACTCTATGCGGGGACTCCTGAACAGTCTTGCCAGGGGCATGCCTGAATGAAGGCGG
>NW_005364372.1:7390443-7395027 GCF_000412655.1 Myotis brandtii | reverse complement strand
AAGTCCCAGAGGTGAGCCCACGCGGCACAGCCCCATTAAGGACCAGGTGTCCCCAGACTGGGACGCCAGAGGGGAGGACACACTGAAATCAGAAGCCAGGACTCCTTACAGTCCACAGAGTCAAGCCTTCTGATTACATTACAGCCTCACAAGACAGTTATTTCTTAAAAGTACATGTAATAATTCAACTTTCTCTACACTGCGAAGGACCACCACGATGCCCCCTTAATAGGGCAGAATGGACCAGGAAGACAAAGGTTGGGCCTTTCTTCTCTTTAAAAATAGTGGTGATAACAACAGTTTGCCAATGTCTCTGATTGGTTCACAGTGTGGTTTGAAATTATTGGTTCAAATAGTTTTAATTAGTTATGATGATTTAACAATCAGCTCTGAAACACTTTTCTGGTTTTAAAAATCTAAACTTCCGGTTTCTCTAGAAAAATGCAGCAGCACTGAGTCCATTTTCCAGACTGAAAAGCAAGGCAGCGGTTGGCTGAGCCCAGTCCATGATCAGCTACGCCTTTGCTCAGGGCCTGTGTTTTCCTGTTTGCCATAGTCTCCACCATCCCCAGTTCACGCCTCATTATCTCCTGCAATAAATTCGCTTCTCTCGTGTATATGCTTGGAATGAGTGTTAACCCCTCATCTAACACAGCTAAGAAATCATTAGGAGTGCGTTTCCACATGTGAACATGCATGTTTGCAGTAGGGGGTATGTACACACACACACACACACACACACACACAATCTCTAGTCAGCAAAAATAAATGTTACCAAACTCACATTACACTGTGGTTCAGATACTCGAGTACTCATTCTTGGGCAACAAGGCATAGTGGCAAAGCTGGCAGGCACTTAGATCGGCCTGGTTTCTCATCTTTCTACTGCCACTCACCAGCTGTAAGACTGGGCGAGCCACTCAACCTCTCTCTGCATTTCCGTTTCATCTATAAACTGAGGTTGATAACAGCTCCTGCCTCCTGATAGGATTAAATGAGACACTATTGTGTGGTATGTAGTAAGTGCTCAAAAATGTAGCTCTTGGTTACCACTCAAACCCAGAATCTTCAGGCTTTACAGCTAAAGAGAGCAGGTAGATCATCCAGAAAAGAGAGTAGACAAGAGCATGGGTACCGAATCTTGCCTCTGCTACTTGCTAGCTAAAGGACTTCTGGTAAACTAGGTCACTGCTGTGGTTTAGTTTTTCCCGTGTAATATGAGGCTTATCACCCAGATCTTCCTCATGGGGTTTGTGTGAGAATTAAATAAGGTAATTCACATCAGAACTTAGAATAGTCCCTGGCACATGGTAAGTACTCAGTAAATGTTAGTTATTACCATTATTCATCCAACTACATCCTTTCACAAAAGGTAAACTGAGACTCAAGGAAGTAAAGTGACTTATGATAGTAGCAGGACTTTCAGCCATCAGACTGTTAGTTCACGTCTGTGTTTATTTCATCTTGCTCTCAATATATCTTTATGTCTGTCAACTACACATTAAGAGCAAAAAATTTACCCTAGCCTGTTTGGCTCAGGGAGAGAGTGTCGGCCTGTGGACTGAAGAGTCCCAGATTCAACACAGGTCAAGGGCGCGTACGTTGGTTTCAGACTACTCCTCGGCCCAGGCCCTGGTCAGGGCTTGTGTAGGAGGCAACCAATCGATGTACTTCTCTCACATCAATATTTCTGTCTTTCTCTCTCTCTTCCACTCACTCTAAAAATCAATAGAAAAATATCCTCGGGTGAGGATTAAAAAAAAAATTACACAAGAAGAATCTGTAGGTAAACAAATAGAAAAATATCCTCGGGTGAGGATTAAAAAAAAATTACACAAGGAGAAGAATCTGTAGGTAAACCGTGCTGTCTGGTAGAATGACCACTGGATTGGGAGTAAATTAACCTTTACCTAGTTCCTACCCCAGCCCTAACTAGCTGTGTGACCATGGGCAAGCAGTGCAACCTCTCTGGGCTACCATCCCTAATCTACAAAATGAAGGCATTAGACTAAGCAATCTTCCCTTGTAGCTCTAAAATGTAATGTCTGGATCTAAGTACCAGCGAACTTACTAGTATGTCAGAGAATAGAAAAAAGTGGAAAGATCTGATATAAGAATTCAGAGGGCATAACAGTCTGAGGCCATACTGAGCTCTACGCCTCTCAATAACAGCTGAGGGCATTACTGCATTCTAGCAAACAGTGGTCACTGAAATTTATAATAATGAGCCTTAATCATCATGAAAAAGCAAAATTAGGTATAAGCTACTGTATTCAGGAAGGGAGGGTACCTAATGCACATTAGAAAGGTGTACATGCAATATGGTGAACATTTAAACACATTTGGTGCAATAAAGGTGTTCCAGGGACCACCTACTTCCCAGCTGATGGCAGACAGTAATGTTCTAGCAATAAAACAAAAAGCAGAATGAAAGAGAGTTATTTCCTCATTTTAAAAGCATCACACAAACCCTTAATTGAAAAATAAAGAAACCAAGGACAGAACGTGTTGATTCATTCCTCTAAATTTTAAAGCCCAATCCTACTATCATAGTACTTCAGCATTTGTGGTACTAAACAATCCTCGTCTTCACAGTCTAATTGCTAGGAGAAAGTGCTCTGGGAGGAAACTGGTTCTTCCATCTGGAAAAGGTTAAGAACAGGGAAAGAAAGCCCTAATGTATGAACAATCCAAATCTAATCAGTTTTGCATTTTGCATTGGCTTCAAATCAGATCTTCCTACCCCTACTGGTCCAGTAGATGGAAAGCAGCACGACACTGTTTTTTTGGAAACGAATTCTGTACAGTGAGCCCAAACATACAGGACTTCATATCCAACTGGCAGGAATAAGCCCTGAACAAGCTGCAGCTATGTGGGAAACAGACCTAGTAAATCGAAATGAAGTTCTGAGTCAAGATGCCCACCCAAACCTACACCTTTCAAAAACTGCTCTACTTAATAAATTACCTACTTGTGACTTTTATGAATATGGAAAACACCTTTCCTGCAGAAGTTATTCCACTTCGCTTTAATATAAATAGACTTTGTAGCTCTATAAAATTACAAAAGTAAATATTGCTTCTCTGCCTAGTGATTCTGTTAATTTCTTTCAAATAATGGACAACACTTTTTGGAAAAGACTTCAAAGTAACTATTATTATTCCCAGCTGAGGAGGGGCTGGAAGATCCCATCACTATCTGGTGTTTCTCAGTCTAACTCGAAGAAGTTCTGAGGAATGCTATGATGGGGGGCGGGGGAGAGGGGCACAGAATACTCAGACACCAAGGTGCTCAGTCCACGCTACTGTGTCACCATGTGGACAGTCCTTTCCACAGTTAGAACATGCTATAGGTGGGCTTCCCCTGCCTCCTCCAACTGTCTAGAACAAACCCCAGAGCTCTATCCTCTCTACACATCTGTATGGATCGCTAACAAATGGTTCAGAAAAATAAGTGGTAAAAATATTATTTGAAATCCCCTGACATAAGAAAAGAAGGCAGATAATAGACCACAGAGAAGAGTCCATGATATTTTGGTTACAAGCAGCAAACGATAAATGTGACCTTTAATTTTCCTTCTTTCTTGTATCTCAAACACAGGAGCTCCAACCTAAAGTTTTACATTAGTTACTCTATAGGCCATAGTAAGATTAAAAAATAAATAAATAAAGCATGAAACCGAGATAATATTTCATTGCCAAAGAAGAATGCCAATTCTACCATCGCTTTGGAAAAATAATTACTAAAAGGACCAGCAGTTCCTATGATGTATGAATTTAGTCACCAAGAGCAAGTAGGCAAATACATAAGATTTTATGAAATAAAGTATAACCATTTTCTCCAGTATTGTTTTTAAAGCAAGGAGCTTTAAAATAAGTAATGTAGATATTTAAGTTTATTTATTCCTGTGATCTTCAGAATTAGAGCAGTATAATTTGAAATTGAGACTGCAGCACAATGCATTAGCATGATTTTGAAAAGTCTTTAAATAAGCCCAGAAATAAGAGAATGATTGATACATGGCCTACAGAGTCAATGCCACTTCCAGGACAACTAAAACTCCAAACCTACATACCACACTCACAAGTCTAACAAAACCCTATTGTTCCATTTCTTCAAATGTTTATGCTTTGCTTGTTTTAATATTTACCCCTGAATAGGACTGTTCAGTGTTGATTTAGTGAATCTGTACTGCTTGAAAAATTCTTATTTTCTTCAAATCAGCGAATCCTGACTTTTGATTCAACATGTCAACATACCTTTTTTTCTAGCCTGTATTTGAAAAGAGCCTATAATTTGCATGGTCTTAAATTGACCACTTTAGCACCAAAATGACACCTAAGATCATTAGGAAGCAACACCTGCACGGCTGAAGTCACCTGTAGCATTCCAGGTCACTCTACTGAAGACACGATTGAGCCAATTCAGACATTATTAGCATCTTGGCTCCTTGTTCAAAAAGAAGCCATTGGTAGACAATCAAAGTTGAAAATATGTTCTTAATACCAGAGCTAGAAAAGTTTGCCCCAAAAAAGAAAGCCAGCTGGCTAGGCAAAAAAAAAAAAAGTGCCTTTCAGTAAATG
>NW_005364372.1:7385606-7389806 GCF_000412655.1 Myotis brandtii | reverse complement strand
ACTGAAGGGTCCCAGGTTCGATTCAGGTCAAGGGCATGTACCTTGGTTGCGGGCACATCCCCAGTAGGGGGTGTGCAGGAGGCGGCTGATCGATGTTTCTCTCTCATTGATGTTTCTAACTCTCTATCCCTCTCCCTTCCTCACTGTAAAAAATCAATAAAATATATTTTTTTAAAAAGTAAGAATCATAGCTAAGTAACAATGTTTGCTTCCTAAATTGTTACAATACCACCAACACACTGCCAGATACAAGCCAACCGTTCTGTCATTTCTTAACAATAAACACTGACTTAAAAACATCGATAGCACAAGAATATCGAAATGATGAAGCATAAAAAGTCTCTTCTGACACAAGCCCAGCCTTCACCAATAAAACAAGAAGCAAACAAGCTGAACACTGACAATGAAAACCAGCCAAGAAAGCCCTGGACAGGCTTCACCAAGGCCATGAAATAAACAGTCAAGAGATACCATGTCAGATCCATTACAGAAGGAACTGATTTTCCTGTGTGTGTCCTAGGAAGCCAATGTAAATGATCAGTGTGTACATATCACATTTCCATAGCTAAAAGACACAATCCCAAGGAAACTTATTAGAACTAAGAGTTCTAGAATTATATTAGCATTTTTAAAGTAATTGTATAATTTCTTAACATACCCATGTTTAATAAATTATTTCCTTTATAAACCTTTTTTTTTTAATGTGTACTCTGTTAGATTAAAATGTACTTTTTTCCTACAGGAACACATCTTCAATTTTTCATTGGCATAACAGTGGGAGTTATGAATAGCAAATGAACCAAGTCAGATTGCAGCGTTTCATAAGGAGTTGAAGAGATTATTCTTGTCTACCGTTACAACCTTTTACAACGCGCAGCTATTGAGAAGGACTTTAATCATGGAAGTACAACCTGTTAAATCTGACTTCTAGACCCTGCAGCCCGAATTGTTTTAAGACATTCAAACAAAGTTACAATTCTATCTGACCTAGTTGATATGATATAGGGATATATAATTGTCAGAATATCTGAAAAGAAAGAAAAATCAAGTATGATGTAAGTATTCATTAGTTATATACACTTGTAAACTCAGACATTTTCTCCATTTTCATCTTAATTACAATATTCCAGAAGGGTTTCTTAAATGTGTAGAAAATTATCCTTAAATTTTAATTATGCATTACAGTTCTGATGAAACATCCTAGCTGCTAGTTCAAAGGGTGTCTGTTTGTTTTTTTGTTTTGTTTTGTTTTGTTTTTTCCTACTCCAGAGCCTTCCTACTGCACTGTCCCACCAGGGCATCCTTGAAACTACATTACAGGGAAAAGCTCCATAGTAAGATCATTCTGCTCCTCCAGGAACCAGGCGGGCCCTGCCTGCTAGGAACCAAGACACTCACCAGTTACTAAATTTGGCTCTACAGCAATAGTGTCATGGCAACATTCCAATGTATATTTTTTTACTTCAACTTGCTAACTGCAAATAAGGGGAAATTAGATTACCACATTAAACATAAAATGTAGAGCACAACTAGATAGCAGTGTTGTACAGGTGTTATTGGAAATAGAAAATTGCAGCACAGAGGCAATAATATTTGAAGTTATATTTTTTTTTACGTCTATCTTAGGCAGAGCATTTCGTGGTAACATCAAAATACAAATCAAATCATACTAACTAATCATAACTAACCAATAAAAGTGTTTAATGAATTCTTTCCTTCCCCTTCCCAGGCCTTCCCAGCACTATTGTCTTTCCATTTATGCATACAAGTCCATTGATTAATCTCTTCCTGCACACCCCCCACCTCCTTTCCTCTGAAATACGGCAGTCCGTTGCATGCTTCAATATCTCTGGATCTTTTTTGTTCTTCAGTTTATTTTGTTCACTAGATTCACATATAAGTGAGATCATGTGATGCATTTACTTCTATGTCAATCTAAAGTACATATTTAAATTTAATCTCTTGAGACTCTTGGATGTTAACAGCATGTCCATATAAATGCACAGATATTACAATGGCTGTTATAAATTACAGATTATACAGGAATAATCATTTATCTATAACTTCGTGATCAAAGAGGATGATACACAATGATGCCAAACAGCATTGTTTCAAGCCCCTTAATGGTTTACCAACACAACACACTGTAGGAAACTCGGCTGTAAAATGGATTTCTTTTTTCTATTTCCATTTTATTTTATAGTCTAAAATATAATCTAATTCTTTAGAACACAGAGCTCTGCCAATGCATTACCTGTAACTCCAGGTGTAAGGTGACTACTAGGTGTGTCAAATACTGCAGCTAGCTGATATATTCAGCAGCTTAGATTAGCACTTCAACAGACAAAGAAGATTTATACAGACCTCCTTTGTAACTGATAGTTCCAAGAAACTAGAAAAATATGAAGATAAAAGAGTACTTTGCTCTCCTTCCATGTGTGCAAATAGAAAAGATAAGCTTTGTAGAAACACATGGATACCACCTGCAAAACAACTGTATGAGCACAAACATAATAGATCTGGTGTGATGATCCTCCTTGCCCCTTTGAAGTTAATAGGAGCTTTGTAAATTGAGGGTGTGCATAGGGATAAACATTAAGTCAGATAAAGCTTGTTCTCCTTCCCTTACAATGCATACGCAAGTTCTTAGCCAGTGTACATTTCTTTGAATTGCCACATTAGATTCCACTGACATAATTATAATGTCTGATGTATATGCATTATTTAATGTCTGTTTTAAATATGGTTTAGTACAGTTTGCCTATATGCTAAAATACATTTACAAAAAATATGCTATGACCTTTTGTTTTTTCTCTCTACTGTCTCTTCTTCAATAACATGAGATCTAATTTTTCACACTGAGAAATTTCTAGGCTGGGGCATTTATTCTTGGGAATAAACCCCAAATATATCTGTTTGACTTTTTCAGGGTCACAAAATTTGACTGATTTTAACCTTTCAAACTTCATCTCTAGCACTATCCAATGCACACCTCTATCTCCAAACACTGCCTCTACCTGTGGACAGGAAATAAATCCTCACGCTCTCTTCAGAGCAATTAACACCTGGTCTTCATCTCAAACCATACTAATCTTAAAGAGACAACTGAGTGTAGTTAACAGAGGTACTGACCATTAGGTACCAAGAAAGATTAAGTTCCACTTCTGTCATTACAATACCTGTCACATTGGCAAACCTGTTTTGCCCCGACCACCTTTCTTAGCACATAGCTCTACCTAAAACAGTGTAGAATCGTGGTTAAAGTGTAAAATCCAGATTCAGATCTGCAACTTGGTCACTGCATGACCAGAAACAATCCATTTAGCTACTCTGTTTCTCAATTTTCTCATCTGACAAAGGGAGATAACAGTACCCACCACACAAGTTTGTTGCGAAGACTGGATACGTAAAGGTATAAAGTGCTTAAAGGAGTGCTTAGCAGCCTGTGAACACTATGCAAGTATCAGTTATTACTGTCCATTAAGGGTAGATCATCTCTAGGTTCATTTCATTTCTAATTATTTCATGAGCCTGCGTTTCTAGTTCCAGGTTAGATTTCATTTTCTTCATGAGGCCATTCTCAACTATTCCAATCTATATTGACCTCTTAATTAAAAAAAACAAAACAAAAACCAACAACTATAAACTTTACTGTCTGTAACATTCATCTAAGTTGTAGTCATATAACATTTTTATTGTCAATATTATTAAAGTAATGGTGTTAATAATTACGACCCTGGCTTTTTTTTTTATCCCTGTTCCACACCTATGACATCCTCATTATTAGGAGCCCCTTGTAAGCTGAAAAAATGGAAGTATTGGAAGATTAAGTGACTTACCAAGGTCACCCTGCTAAAAAGCAGTAGACAGGGGCATGTGCCTAACTAGTAGAACCTGTTCTCTGGGCTGCTATGCTAACTCCTCACTCTATTGTAGCTTAACTGTCCTCAGCATGGTCTCCCCTTCTCTTCCAAACTTCCCAGTGTGCTTTTTGAAGACAGGGATGGTGGGTCTTTTTTAAAAAAACAAAACAAAACAAAAAAACACATATTTTATGCATGCAAACTTTATCCTATATACTTAAATATTTGTCTATATTTATCTTGACATTATAACTATGCAAATAATACAATTCCTAACATAAAATTACTCTAAGCCATGAGTTTTCCCCTCAGCCAGCCGCCTCCCCCCCCCCCCCTC
>NW_005364372.1:7381002-7385279 GCF_000412655.1 Myotis brandtii | reverse complement strand
CCTTGATCGCCAACTAGGCCGATGGACCCCACCTGTGCAAGAATTCGTGCACCAGGCCTCTAGTATTAAACAGATACTGATAATTTCTTACTTCCATAGAGCTACTGAGTTATTAAATACTAAACTGTGTGACAAAATCTTGACATAAAATATCTTACTTAATCGTTACATCAACCCATTTACTCTCTCCCTTTACTTGCAAGTATTAAAGACATTAGAGAATTAGTTCAAGATCACAAATATGGCAATGGAGGAACTAAGATTTGAACTTACACATATTGGGCTCTAAAGCTGACATGTTGCCTTGTAAGGTTATAGCTACTTTAAGATCTTTACTTCGGTGCTGAACAAGCCTCTGATGTTAGTAATTCTAGTTTTATGGTGTTGTTGTTGTTTTAGGGACAGTTAGAATCTACTTTTCTTAAATGTAGCATGCAGAGTCCAATTGTTGGGTCAAACATATCTGGTGTGGTAGAAGCTCAGGCACTGTCTAATAATTCATTCATTGGAGTTGTAGCTATTTTATAAGGATGATCTTAGGTCATTCACAATTTAAGCAGCCAATTACTTTTAAATGAGCTTCCAGAGTCCATCTCTAAAGCGGAATACAATTTCATTGCAAGTAGTGTTACAGCAAAGGTCCCATCGATTAATTTTTATTATTTAAATAAGAGATGAACATAAAATTAGCACCCTTCTACTATAGTTCTCATCTTGATTATTGCTATTTAGTGAAAATTTTTCTTCAGGCTGAGTGAACACTGTAATCATTATTGCTTTCCATTGTAAAGGTTGCATCTTAGTTAAAAAATCAACACGTTTCGCCTTTCAGTGAATACATCAGCTTCAAAATCAACAAAAATATTGAAGATGCAGGCAATTTTGCTAGAACCACAAATTCAGGTGTCCTTGACCAACCAGAATTCATAACCCATAATCTTAAACATAAGAGGTTAACTGATTCTGTAATCAGGCCTGTATTTCAACTTCCAAATATTTTCAGCTCAACTTTCTGTTCATGAATCCTTCTTGTCAAAAATGACAGTTGTTTTGAACAAATAACACATCTGAGTGACTTCTGACAGTATCACTAAGGACGTGCACCAAACTGCTTAGTGTTGTCAACAGTAAAAGGTCAAATTAGCCTTATAACTATTTTACAGTATGTGTAGAAACAGCCTATAAGTTGATACCTATAGATATAATTTCTGAGCATGGAAAAAAAAAATACAGCACAGAAAGTTAAGGTGATCAAAATGAATGCATTTATGATACATTATATAAATTATGTATTTTATACATTTCATGCATATTTGTGTATACATAGAATAAAAGTTTATATATAGTGCTTTCTATGTGCCAGACATATACGTATATTTCATATAAATATACACAAGTTACCTTAATACTTAAATTGCTCTAGAGCAGCGATTTTCAACCTTTTTCATCTCATGGCACATATAAACTAATTACTAAAATTCTGTGGCACAACAAAAAATATATATTTTGCAAATCTGACAAAAAATAGGTATAATTTTGATTGATTTACAAAAAATAATAATAATTACCTACCCTTTTTGCTCCAAATTGACTTAAAATAATCATGTGCCTATACTTGTATATAAGGATTTCTGGTACCAAGAATTAACCAATCAGACATAACCTTATTATGTGACATGACCAATAAGATGCAACTCTATTATATGACCCATATATTTCTGGTTCAAGACAGGGCATTCATACCAGACAGCTATTGTTATGTTGACTGTTGTCATTTTTTTAATTTGACAATCTAAGGGAAAAGAAGTCAGTGCCCCTGACTAAATAAACACCAGTTGAAAATCACTGCCCTAGAGGAAGGTAGCATTATTATTTCTGTCTTAAGCAGGAGGAAACTGAGGCACAATGACCTTAACTTGCTTATATACGGTCACACACCTAGTAAACAGAAATTTGAATTCAGCTGTCCTTGTCCAATGCCTTGCTCTTATGTACTACACTGACTATTCAGTCCCCAGAAAGAATCACATCATGTTTATATTATATGGCTTTAGTTTTTGTAGCATTAATACTACAAAATAGCATGAATAGATATTTAAAAAGTAGCTTCAGACAAAATGCCAAAGGCAATGTTCAATCAATCTCAGTATAATCTTAGCAAATGTTACTGGTCAAATTATAAAATGCCAAAAGCTAAAGTGTCCCAAACCAAAATTTAAAAATCTTCTCTTGAGAGCATTATTTTTTTTTACATAAACATTCAGGATTCCTGAAGCTCAAAGCATGAAGATTTTCATAGACTAATAGGGAACTTACAGGGCTGTCTACTCCAACCTTACTTTATATATGTGTTATTTTGAACAATATATTATAAATTAGAAAACTTTAATAATAAATATTATTAAATAATAAATATTTTGAAGTTTTCCATTTTTCCTTGGTTTATTATCTATCTATATAAAAGCCTAGCGACCAGAACAGCAGAATGACCAGAATGACCAGAACAACCAGAACAACCAGTGGCTATGATGTGCACTGCAGCAGCCAACCAGCCTGATCCGGGCCCTGATCGGCCCTCCGCCCCCAGCTTACCCAGCCCCCAATTGACTCCCCTGCCTCCACTGGGGAAGGGGCCCACCGGCCAACCACCCATGGCCCCTCCCCCCTGCCAGCCCAGCTCAATGGGCCCCCATCGGGGCGGGCCGGCTGGACCCCACTAGTGCAAGAACTCATGCACCGGGCCTCTAATCCTATCTAATAAAGGAGAAACATGGTAATTAGCCATACCTCCGCTACCCTTCCCATTGGCTAATCAGGGCGATATGCAAATTAACTGCCAGCCAAGATGGCGGCCAGCAGCCAGGCAGCTTGAAGAGAACAGGAGGCTTGCTTGCTTCAGTGACGGAGGAAGCCAACGTTCCCCGCCTGCTGCTGCTGGCCTCTGAGCTTGCAGTTTAAGAAACAATGTTACAAATATAGAAACTAAACAAAACCCCAGAAACCTGCTTTCAGCCAGCCGGGCTTTAGCCAGCAGGACCGCAACATTGTTTCAATTATAGAACAAACGCAGATCCCTGCTTTCAGCCAGCCAGGATCTCAGAGCTGGAGTGAGCAGGACCGCAACAGTGTTACAATTATAGAACTCAAACAAACCAGATACCTGCTTTCAGCAGCCGAGGCCTCAGAGCTGGAGCCAAGCCTCAGAGCTAAAGCTGGCCCAGAATAAAAAAAAAGAAAAAAAGGACAGGTGGGGGGCTTCAGTCACCCGCCAGCCTGAAAACGGCCCTCAGCCCCTCACCCAGACTGGCCAGGAACCCCAGTGGGGACCCCCACCCTGAAGGGGGTGTGACCAGCTGCAAACAGCCATCATCCCCTCATCCAGGCTGGCCAGGCACCCCAGTGGGGACCCCCACCCTGAAGGGGGTGTGACCAGCTGCAAACAGCCATCATCCCCTCATCCAGGCTGGCCAGGCACCCCAGTGGGGACCCCCACCCTGAAGGGGGTGTGACCAGCTGCAAACAGCCATCATCCCCTCATCCAGGCTGGCCAGGCACCCCAGTGGGGACCCCCACCCTGAAGGGGGTGTGACCAGCTGCAAACAGCCATCATCCCCTCATCCAGGCTGGCCAGGCACCCCAGTGGGGACCCCCACCCTGATCCAGGATACCCTTCAGGGCAAACCAGCCGGCCCCCACCCGTGCACCAGGCCTCTATTCTATATAGTAAAAGGGTAATATGCCTCCCAGCACCGGGATCAGCGGAGCAGCGAGGCCTCCCAGCACTGGGATCAGCAGAGCCTCGAGGTCTCCCGGCACCGGGATCAGCGTGACAGGGGGCAGCGACCAAAACCCCTGATCGCCCTGCAGCTCTGTGTGTGACGGGGGCAGGGCCACAACCTCCCTATCCGCCCTGCTCTGTTCGTGACAGGGGAAGGCACCCCAACCCCCTGATCAGCCCTGCTCTGTGCCTGATAGGGGGTAGCTCCCCAACCCCCTGATCGCCCTGTGGCTCTGTGTGTGACAGGGGGCGGCACCCCAACCTCCTGATCGGCCCTACTCTGTATGTGACAGGGTGCGGCACCCCAACCTCCTGATCGGCCCTACTCTGTATGTGACAGGGTGCGGCGCCCCAACCCTTCCCCCCCACACAGGCCCTGCTCTGTGTGTGACGGGGTGAGCCATAACCTCCCCATCGGCCCTGCCCTGAGTGTGACAGTGGCGGCACCCCAACCCCCTGATCGGCCCTGCTCTGTGCCTGATAGGGGGGAGCTCCCCAA
>NW_005364372.1:7372450-7380871 GCF_000412655.1 Myotis brandtii | reverse complement strand
CCCCCCCCCGAGTGCACAAATTTTTGTGCACTGGGACTCTAGTATTCTATAAACATACAAACTTATGTATGTGTATAGGCAGGTGGCCAAAATACTTAAATGTTAGCCTTAACATGACTGATGAGCACATTTTGTTGGGATGCAAACAAGAGGAAATGTTACAAGCTGAATCTTGATTCTGTCATTCACTACCTACCTGTGAAACTTTGAGAATCTCAATAAACCTATATGAGCCTTGTTTGCCCTGCCTACATCCCAGGGTCACTATGAGAAGTAAATGAGATGTGGGACGTGAAAATGAACTCTGAATTCCAAATTGCTAAACAAATATAAGGGATTAGTATTATCACGAATATTGTTTTTATCATCTAGTATAATGCCTGGCACTATGCATGCTTGTTAACTAAACTTATTTTTCATTATGGAAAAAAAAATTCATTGTAGGCATTTAACCAAAAGAGCAAACTATGTTTTTCCAAAATAAAAAAACCCATCCTCCGAGTCTAAAATTATTATGCATTTTACTATAAAGTTAATATGAAAATAAGAGCAGTTTTTTTTTTCTGATTTCATAATCACAGCATTTGTGTTTATTTTTCACTAAGTTTACAATTATTGAAATTTTATATTAGGCATTTAGGAGGCATTTAATACCAGTCCTAACAAAAAAGGTTTTAAGTATTTAGAGAGAAAGGGGTTTGCTGATGATTAGAAACTGACAAAAATGTTAAATGAGAAAACATTGTTTTATATAAAATAGAGACGAAGCCACTTGTATATATGGATCTGCTTCTGTATACACCACACACATAAATTCCTATGACTACCTCTAAATGTACATTAGAGGCTAGGTCTATACATTCCATAAGCACATTATCCAAACCTTCAGAAACTGCCATTTAAAAGCTAAGGGCCTAAATTTCCACTTTGATCAATGGTACGGCTTTATCACAAGATGGGATGACTGAAGTTTATTGATTAGCTGATAACCTTCTAATGCACCAGCCTTTAATCTACAATAAAACGGTGAGTGGAAGTAGAGCTTTCAGAAAGGCAAACGGGGCTTGATTATCCTAGAAGAAAACAAGAACGTGGAGAGGCTCAGGAGAGCAATGACATCCAGTTACTTGGCTTCCCCTGCAGCCCCGTGAGTGGAGATAACTGTCACCTGACATTCTAGCCCCAGTGCCAAGGACTAGACTAGAGAGTCACATCAAATCAGCATAATGAGGCTGTTGTGTCCGGGAGGACGAAGGAAAACAACCTGGAACAGCAGTACAAGTTCATTTCACAGCATGACTGCCATTTCAAAGGAAAAGCTAACGCTATTTAAGGGTTTACGTCAACATTATCCATACATCTTGATAGGAATGAGTCGCTTTTAACCACGGCCAGTGGCCTTGATAGCATCTGACAAAACTTTTGCTGACAACTCTGTGGCTGGAAGAAAATCTAAGAGCATCTTATGGTTAAGGACTAATGTCAGTGTTGAAAAGTTCAGAGGGAAAAGCAGCCAAAGGGGGTATACATTTCTCTCTGGTCAACATGTATCCAGAATTTTGTACTGATTTATAAAACTGGATCATACTTAATCTGAAAAAATGAAATCACGGTACACTAAGAATTACGTAGAGATACACTAAAATTGGTAAAGTAGATAAACAAAAGCCTGGCATAAAGATGTGTCAAACTGAACTCATTCCTTCACCCAGCAAATATGCATTTATGCTAGTGAGGCGGCAAAGTTTAAAAGCACTTCTTTAATGAAAATATGGTTGAAAAATTATTTCTTATTCTGGTGTTACAAATAGAGATTAGATAAAAGGTCACTAGTAAGTGCAATTATCTTGGTTCATATCATTCTTATTTGCTAGTTTCCCAACACACAAGTAAAAACATACAATCTTTCTTTGAAAATCAGAGAGCCCAGTAACCATTATGAATTTAACTTTTTCATCTTTAAAATAAAAGTTTTGGTGTTATTAATCTACAATGTCTCTTCAAACTGCAGCTTTGGGATTTCCATGAATACTTACTACTATTGAGGAATTCCATGATACTACTGCTTTAAATAGCAACTAGTACTCTACTAACTTCTGCTGCTACAACTATTCCTGTCTTTATCACCCAAACAGATCTTCCCTCAGTGAGGAAAATGTGCCATGCCTGAAACATTTCTGAGGTCAGAGACTGCACATAAACAACATGCAAATATACAGTGTGGTCATAAATCTCTCAATCCCCGGATAAGATAAAATAGTTGAGACAATGTAGCCTAGATGAGAGTTGGCATGGTTCCCAAGTTCTCCCCTTTTGCTTTTCTACAACTACTATCTTGAACAAGTCCACAAAATATCTCTTTTCAGACAAACACCTAGTCATCTGATTATGGCATGTCCTAGATTTCTCTCTATATAAATGGGAACAACACCAAGTTACCTCAGAGTAGTTGTATTAAATAGAGATTACCGAGACATGTACTATGAATCTCAAATAATATTTATTAGAGAACCCTAATCTGATAACTGATACTAAGCTCTAATGTTACATAAATGCAGTTTTCCATTACCCTTTGAAAAAAAATGAAACATGGGGAAATAAAAGCACATATGTGAATTAGATTTCAGACAACTTAAACCATGTGTGCATGAATAAGTGTTGTTATTTTTTAAAAAGATTCTAAAAACCCAATAAACTATTCATTCAATCCAATTCAATTCAATATTCACTGAATACCTACAACATGTGAATTATACAAGCATGAGTAGGACATGATCCATCCTCTACAAGCCAACTGGAATAGAATTAAAATTGAGATGTGTATAAAGCACTTATGGGCACACTAAGAATTATGTAAAATTAATTCTGACCAAAATAATCAAGGAGTAATAACATGGCTTACGAGCATTCAATTCAATTCAATATTCACTGAATACCTACAACATGTGAATTATACAAGCATGAGTAGGACATGATCCATCCTCTACAAGCCAACTGGAATAGAATTAAAATTGAGATGTGTATAAAGCACTTATGGGCACACTAAGAATTATGTAAAATTAATTCTGACCAAAATAATCAAGGAGTAATAACACGGCTCACAAGCATGCCAGGTTTTTTTGTTTGTTTGTTTGATTTGAATCCTCACCCGAGGATAGGTTTATTGATGAGAGAGAGAGAGAGAGAGAGAGAGAGAGAGGGAGAGAGAGAAAGGGAGGAAGGGAGGGAGGAGGGAGGGGGAAGAGAGAGAGAGAGACATCAATGTGAGAGAGAAACATGGATCAGTTGCCTCTCCTACATGCCCTGACCAGGGATTGAACCTGCAACCTTTTAGTGTATGGATGACACTCCAACCAGCTGAGCTACCTAGCCAGGGTATTCCAGTTTTGTAAACAGAAATATAAATATAAGATTTCCCTACAATAAGACATAAATAAAGGAACAATCACAAGTTAAGCCTCTCTTCCTGGATCTAAAAATCACTCCTAAGAGGACTGTAAAGCCAAAACTAGGAGTAATTGTGAAACCGCTGAATGATTTAACAATGTGGCATCTATAGCAAAATGGACTTCTTTGCTAAGCCTTAGATTTAAATAACATTCAAATAAGATTGCATACAAAATGATTACACAAACTTATTTTTAAAGTTTAATCAGACATTAAACTCAATTATTGACAATTTATCCATGATAAATTGAGAAAATGGTTGAGAAGGTAACATCGCCTTCAGCTAATGTCAAATGCTAGTAATTGTTGAGGAATAATTTATTAGATTTAAAAAAAACAACCACATTAAACCAACCATTTTTACTTAGTAAGACACAGCATAAGCTCTCATTAGGAGAAAATTCAATAACAGACAGAAGCAAATATGTCCTGTCCATATTAAGTACATGTTCAATGTTATAAAGGAAAAAATGGGAAAAGACTTATCTAAAAACTCCTAAAAACACTAAACATATAATCATGACATAAAGATTCAGTTTAGCTCAGATTTTTTCTTCTTTACATTTGATTTCATGAAATTTACATATTCTATGAAATGGTGTCCCCAAAAGGTACTTATTTTCATGACTGCTGTGGCTTTATTTGCAAAAACTAACAAATGTTGTGTTTGCTTTTTTTATTCATCACTATACGTAAGTGTATATATTAAAAATACTTGGTTCTGCAAATAATGTTCTACCTTCATCCCTTAGCAAATTTTCCAACAAACACTGTTTGGCTATTAGACTAATGAGTCCAGTTACTGCATAACAACATGCTTATTTAATATTGAGTAAAGTTCAACCAAAGATGGCACAGATCGCTTTTCTCAAAATAATTTGTTACTAATTATAGGCAGGGTGAGTGGAAAGTATTTGTTGACTTACTTCCTTTGAGCATGTTTCTGGAGTCAATTTGTAGGATTATTTGTTTTGCTAACGGCAACATTAAAGAGGGTAAAAAAAATAGGAAAGGATAAGCTAAAAACTTAGGTGAGATATATATCATTTTAGCTTTCAGCTTTAAATGGACCAACCAAGCCCAGCTTTGCAGGAAGGTTTTGTTTGGCTTTGTTGTTGTTTTGTTTGTTTTGGTGTTCACTTGGCAATTACATCTGAACTATCTATCTGAGGAAGAATGAGCTAGTAAAACCAAAAAAAATTGACAGGACTTACTAAAGCAGACTTCCTTAAAATTGATGTAATTTTCTAGCTGTAAGTATCTTGTCATTTATAATCATTTCTATTTCCCCATTACGTTTTTTTCTAAAGTCCACTTTTAAATTCGAGTGAGAATTCACCAGAATTAGAGGTTATCCTTTTTGTGTGTTTTTTGTCAGAGTGTTGAAAAAGTGTCCTGGGAAATCATAATGAGTCTTGAGCCTGAGAGATGATTTCCTTGTCATCAATAAGTGAAGGATAGCTGACATGCCCAAGGTATAGGCGTCAGACTTGGTTTCTTCTCTTTAAGCGATCGATTTCAGAGAGGTGGCCTAAAACAAAATTTCTTGCAAGATGTAGCTTTTCCCCCCACTGAGTTTCTACTTTGATTTGAAAAATATGTTGCTTGTGAAACAAGCCAGCGCAACCTAAAATGTCTGTTCTGTTGAAAAGGTGGCCGCTGGACTCGGTGACAGGCCCAAGGCAGATGTGTACCAACCGCAGAAGAGCCAACTATCTGATGACAAGATCCCTGCTGGATGCCCCTGGAACAGGGTGGGCACCCAGGGCTTGAGTCTAACGCACATTGACAAGAATCACAGTTTCCTAGGTGTCCTTCTAAACTCGAATCGATTCTGGCTGGGCAGAAGCAACAGGCTGCAGTGACCTTCTCATAGCTGCTTGTCAGAGAACACAAGCAGGAAAACAGTCTGTGCAAGTGGAAAATACAAATAACTCTAGCAGAGGCGCCCAAAACAGAGAAACTATTTTTATATGAACTTCATTTGTAATTCTCTGGTATATTTCAGTAGTAAAATGACAACGTATTACTTATAGAAAAATTTCAGAAAATCTATTGCATAATGAATTGTAAATAACAGCGTCCATCGTACCAATTCATTACAAAAGAGTGACAGTGCCATCTTTATTCTACAAATGAGCAAAATGCCTAACCTTGTGCTCCACGGAAGGCCAGCATCAGAACCACCTCCCAGCGCCTTAGGCATCCCGAGGCCAATTCCAGACCCGAAAAGTCAAACTCTCACAGGATCGGGAACGTGAAGCTGCATCCGAACAAGCCCCCCAAGTGCTCTTCATTCATACTCAAGTGTGAGTAAGAGTACAATGACACAGCTGATTACTTTCAGAAAAATCATTAAAACGTATCCAAAATGCATCCCTCTGAAAAGAGCAACAGACAACATCTAAAATTGACAAATCAAGAAGTTGTAGCTCAGACATATTGTTCAGTATAAGAGATAAAAGGGAGAAAAAGTGGCTGTGTCTAGAGAACAGGGTTGTATGGATTGGAAATGATCTGTGTGTTTTCTGACTCTGTGAATGTATTGCTTTAATAAATTATTTAAACTGCAGAAAAGAAAAAAATACACACAAAGCATCCAACAAACCAAAACCCACCGAAACGATAATAAAAAGCATATAAAAAGACACAGAACCTTCAAGAGCTAACTATTGCTTGAATCTCAGGTGTACTACCTCAGATGATGAAGGCGGCAGACAGTTCATCCTTGAATAAATTTGTGTCTGACCACATTGACATGTTTAAATAGACCTCAATTTTTTTAAAAAAATAAAGGAATCAAAACACAGTAACAAATTTATGTTCTCAAATCCCAGAAATGGACTTCCTCTTTCAATGTGTGCTCCAATTCTGGTAAATACAATCAGAGAAATAAAAGACCAAGTCTTTCTAGCCAGTCCTGTCTACAAATTTAATCAGGCAAGAAAGGTTTCCAAATCAGTATTGAAAAGTAAACTTTTGTAAAGTACTCAGATGTGCAGAGAGGAGCAGAGGGCAGGAAGGTGGGTTAGTAGAAAGTCAGAAAACTAAGAAACACATCAGAAATGGAACTTTTCTCTCTCGGGCAAGTACATGTTACTGTAACAGAAATCGTTCAGTCAGGGTCCGCATAGACCTATCTGATTTTCAGCTTTTTAAGGAGATTTGTAACAGTAACCTAACATATTTTCCCCCACTTCACTGCTAAAAAAAGACCCAAAATACGATTCTTTTGTAAAACTTAATGCCTAATAAAATAAAACATAGAAATAACATATATTTACTTGGACAAAGTACCACCGGGTAATAGTGGCTTTAAACATTTGAGTCCCCACACACCAATTTGTCTTGATTATTTTCAGATGGGTCACTAGGATTGCATTACAAAGTTCAGTTCAAGTACAGAAATTTGCAAACTTTTTAAATATTTAATTTCATAAACATATCAGAGCCAAGGTTATTATTCCTTTAATGGCATTCTCATTGACTTGCATTCCCGTGTTCTATCTTGATTTTAAGAGAAAGGAGAAAAGGTACACGGATCTATCCTGCTGGGCATTTTGCAAAACCCTGGCTCTACCTCTGGGATGCACTGTGTGAATCACGGTAAACATCGCAAAGTATAAATGGGAATAAACTAGTTAGAAAAATCATAACACATAACTTTGTAATGAAGAAATGAGAGGTGGGAGATTGAAAAACAGAAGTGATATAATTAAATTTAAAGTATATCATTTAAAATATGAACTTATTGGTGTCTCAAATTTAAAACAAGATTTAGAAAAAATCAGTTTGTATATAAATCTGTATCGACTTAGGAAAAACAATGCTCATGTTATGTTCCAAATACTTTTTAAATTCTCTTTTCTGAAGATATATAACTTTACTTCCTCTGGACTAAAGCATATCCTGAAGTAATTCTTTATTTTTCTGCAGAGTGTCTGAGTTCTGAAAAGATTTGTTTGTCAAGAAACTATTTGCCAGAGCCACTTAATTGTCTCTCTTAACCTTCACTCATATCCTAGGATACACTTATAGGGAGTTTTTTGTTTGCTTGTTTTCAAGTCTCTGTATGTGCTTTAAAAGTCCACGTCTTCAAAGGTTAGCAAGCTACAGTATACATCCTTAAATTCTAGATTTCCAGTTGTTATATTTTTTTCAATAAAAATAAAGAATGCTTGGGAATGTTTTTAGAGGGTACCCAACTTTCGTGGCTTAATCTCACTTTCACAATTTCTGACTGCTCTATTCTCTACTTTGCTACACATACTTATCCATGTTAAAGTCAAATGGATGTTCTATAATCCAGTATTGAGCAGAATTTTGCAGTTCATTCTCCTAACCTACATTTCACCAAAGGGCTAAAGCAATAAAAGCCAAAACAGAAGCATTTTATTTGATTGAGGTATGTAAGGAAATCTGATTATTCAGGTTTGAAAAGATAGCCCCATGGAATTTATAGACAGGCCACACGGGGGGATGGAGTTACTTTCAATTCCTAGAGATAGGATCCCTCTGCCCCACTAAGCATTCCCAGACGAGAATCAAACATTTGTAAAGGGTATTTAGGAGACAATATAAGCTTTCAGTTCCCATATTTGATAACCTTCTCCATCCAGAAATCCTCCTTAGAATCTAATCCATATACCCTATTCCTCTTTTTAAACCATTTCCCTCTTGTTCCGTCCGGAATGAAGACTGAAACTACTGGTCACCATCATCAGAACAATAGTCCTTTATGTCAGCAAAAACTTGAAATAAAACCTCCACTTTCTTTTCATTAAACTATTTCAGATTTCTTTTTACCTTTGTTTATAAGTTGCCGTTAAATTGAGGTGTTATATTCACAGTCCCAGAGCCATATTTGTTAAACTGTAAATATATCCACTAATTGAAGTAAAATAAAATTTCAGCATTCTGAAAATGTTTGGCTAAACATTCATGGTTTCAGCATATTTTTCCCAGAATGAGAAT
>NW_005364372.1:7357752-7372378 GCF_000412655.1 Myotis brandtii | reverse complement strand
TGCTTTAAAGCATGGTCATATGTTTCTACCTTAAGAAGGGAATTAGGACTTTGAAAATACCTCAGAGAAGCTGATCGTGATTATGATGACAATTTTACTTATTGTGCTTTTAGAACAAGCAAGGCATGACTACGACACACTACTGATCCTTAAGAGTTCACAGTCTTATTGAAGAAAAACAAGTATCTAAAATATTATAATATAACAAACACAAGAGACAAGATGTTAGAGTCTAATTCAGCAGGGTAAGGATGGCAAAGAAGAGGTCAAGAAAGATTTCAATGAGATGAAGTCTACACTGAGTCGGGAGTAGGAGTAGGCGGCTCACCAGATTGCAAAGCAAAAGTAAAAACTGCTAAAGCAAAATGAGCATGTGCAAAGGCAAAGAGGCATCAAAGAGCTCACTGTAGGGAACTGAAAGATTGGAAGGGCTCCAGCTCAGAGAATGGGGAGGGACAGGGTGCTGGGATGGCAGGAGTTAAACTGAAACAGCCAGTAGTCCAGGGCTCAGGTTATAGAAGGATGTTCTGGACAGCTAAAGCATTAGGACTTTGCACTGAAGAAGTTGCAGGGGGGAAGTAACAAGGTCAGGTGGCTGTGTGTTGATGCCTCTGCAGGGAGTGGACTGAATGGAGGGGAAACTGAAGGCAAGGATGCCCATCAAATGGCTGGGTCACCAGTTCCTTTGAGGCAGAATGTGGGTGTGAACTAAGGAAGTAAATAGGGATGAACAAAGCCACGAAATCAAGATAATTGTAAAAGGTAGAATTGCCAACTTGGTAAGCCATTTGAAGTTAATGGTAAAGAACTGGGAGGACTGAGGATAAATCAAACGTTTTTTCCACTTGGGTGATGATGCCATCAACTTAGAAAGGCAAGAGGAGCAGGAGAGAAAAACAATGATGTCAACACTGATCTTACTGAACGTCAGCTGTCTGTGGGCCACCACACTGAAGACCGGGGTTGCTGCGTAAATGCTATTTAATGCCGACAATCAGCTGAGGGCTGAGGGGGTGAGTCCAGAGGGGCCGCATTTTTCTAATTGCATAAGGACCCAGTGGTGTATCAGGGAAGAAGTCCAGCAGACAGGGCAGAGGGGAGACCCCGGCTAGAAATCACAACGTTGGAGACCTAGCTATACAGAACTGCGCTGGCCACCACAGTAGCCAATAGCTACATGTCTATATAAAGTCACAATAATTAAATTTAAAAATCCATTTCGTTAGCCACAGTTATGTGCTCAGTGACCAATGTGATCAGCGGCTCCTATATCAAATGTACATCCAGATTTTCCCTTCATCACGGAACGTTCTATGGGATCGTGTTGCCTTAACACATGGAAGATAAGAGGAAAGGTTTGGGGACAGGACCTCAGGAAAGAGAAAGTGAGGAAGATGAGTGGAGTGAGAGGGAGGATTCAAAGGCGTATAAAGACAAAGGGAAAATCATACCACTGTGACCAAGAGAAGATACTTCAAGGAGATGAATAGTGAAGAATAAGAAAAACTAAAAAGAGATCAATTAAGAAAAGGAGCAAAAAAAATGACGTTAGGGTAGTTATTTTACCCTGGCATTTGGCATAGTGTGTTGGAATCATTACCAATTTTTCAGATGTGAAATGACTCAATGAGAGGAATTCTCCCACTCAGATGACACGTTTAGCTTTTAGAAAAAAACTCAGAAGCCCAGAGGAAGGGAAATGTTGGAAATATGACCATTCTCTTCCCACACTTTAATGAAGGGGAGGCTTTCCTTGCTTAGCCATCATCCAGCTATCATCCTTCTGGGAGTTTCTAAGAGTCTCTAATTAAGGTCTACAACATTGCCGTATAGGTTTCTTGAAATAGAATATCTAATAATTATACTCAGACATCAAGCAACACAATTCTCTTTTCATATCAAAAAACCATGCTGATAGAACAGCAGTTACCAGGGGCTGTGGGCAGACTTTTCTTTGTGAAGCTATTTTTTTTAGTAAGTACAGAGCTTCCTTATGGGATGGTGAGAAAGTTCTGGAGATGGGCAGTGTTGATGTTTGCACAGCAATGGGAGTGCCGCTGAACTGCACACTTAACGATGGTTAAAATGGCAAATTTTCTGTTACATAGATTTTACCACAATAGGAAAGAGATTTTTAGTGAAGCTGAACTAAAACGCAATATGGGAGAGAATCTGGAAGAAACCTCTTACAACTCTTGATCCATGGGACAGTGAAGATACCAAACATAAAAGCTGAAAACAATGCTCGCAAACACCTGTTACTTGAAGTAAGGTGGGGATTTGCGTTAGATTTATGATATTAGGTGGGAAAACATGGGTTTGTAGGTTGTAAGGTATTAAGCATACTTGGTTGCTGTGGATGATACAGCCTCCTGTGGAAATGTCAATGGTCTAGAAAAATGAAAGTTGGAGCTTTAAAGGGTGCTAACAAAATAACAATGTATTAGGTCAGTTTCCTCAGCAAGATGGCATTTATACCCCTTTCTTTACTATTTGCACCTCAGGTCAAGGCAAAGCATAAATATCAGAGGTAAATCCCAAGGCAACCATGTTTGCACAGGCGAAATGCTCACTCTGCAGTCATAGGAGGGAGAAGAATCGAGAATCACTCGCCACGCAGCCTCTGACAGTCCGGCCTTGCAGCAAGACTCCCGGAAAGAAACACTGAAGGGATCCTAAGACAAACTATCAGGTGCTCCCATTTCTGTTACTGCAACCAGGAACAGACTGTGAGGCTAAAAATTCAACCCAAGCAGGTCAAAGTTCATGAGTGCAAAAACTACAATAAGCCAATGAATGTTTGGCCCAGAATTTTTTTATAAGTTATATAATAATCGTCTCATGGATTTTCACTACTGACTGTCTTCCATCAGCATCCAGACTTGTCTTGGTGAAGATACTGAAAGACTGGAAGTAAACACTTGCATGTCCTGGGTCTCCCCATTCCTTCACCCAGGATATTGACCAAACATAGAGAACAGGACCATCTTTTAATCCAATCAGTTTTCCTGAGCTACTATTCGGAGCTCTGCACAAATCACAGGGGGGATTCTGCTGATGCCACAACGTGACAAATCACATCACCTCGGGACTGCAAGCTAAAAAGGCATTGACACAATGCAAGAACAGACACTGGAAGTGGAAACAAACCAAAGAGAAAGAATGGAAGAAGGAAGGAAGACAGAGAAAAATTTAAGAGATGAGTCAAACTATACTTACAACTTTCAGCCTGATAGTCTGGCACAAACTGCTCATCATTGTCAGGTACCTGAGCTGAAGGGAAAAAAGAAAATTAAAAAAATAATTAAGAGAAAAACTGCCAAGACTTAAGGAATGTCAAGTAAGATCTTCCATGCCAGATATTTTTAGGCTGGGATAAAATTTATGATTATTTGCCAATTAGCTTCTATTTAAAGTGCCATTGGCAGCAATACTTGAGAGGGGAAATTTCAGCAGCATCATTGTTGTCAACCAGAAAACATGTATGTCAGAAATATCATGGTGGCAGTCCCTCTGAATTTCACCTGCCAGATGGAAATAAAAGAGACATGCAAAGTAAAAGAAGCCATAGGATTTCTATTAGCTGCAGTGTTTCTTTATGCAAGTAAAAGATATGCTTTTGGAGTAAAGTGTATTTCAATTTACCCACTGTCAGTGCTTAAGCAGCCCATTTGAAGTAACCACATAATTCTTTCAAATAATGTGCAGTTATTACATCTCTCAGGGATTCTGCTTTCTAGAAATCGTCTGATTTTGGTAAGTTCCATCTATTGCAAATGAGACTACCATAATTGAAAATGTTTGCCCTAAATTTGGCCAAAATATGCAACAAAGTTTCTTAAATTGTTGTCATCTATCTTGGCCCTATATTATAAAATGTTACAATTCAATGACTATGGTCATAATAATGCAAATAAACTCCATCTTTTCATGCAAAATATTTTCCTGGTTACTAGTTAGAATTAACAAAAAGAACATCATTATTTCATCAGTCTTAATGTCAAACAACTTCCCTATTTTTAGTAAGGGAAAAATTACCGAATAGCAAGGACTTTATGCATTCGGCAGCAATTAAAACACAAGTAAACTTTTTCAGTTCTATAATATTTTCATCATGGTTGATTGAGACATAAAAATAGGCTGCTCCAAATTGACAGAATATTACAAAAACAAGTTTTCACATGCACACTAATGTGCACACTCACACATATATAACTACCTAAAATAGAAGTTAGGTTACTTTTAATTTGGTAAAAATGTAATGAACTATCATCCTAATTAACATTAGTTGTGATCTGATTAGCTAGTATTACTTTACTAATATTATGTAATACTGAACTTTTTATCCAATCAAGTCATATTTAAACAGATGTCAAATGATTTTTTTTTTAAAGAGCCTATTCTGTATGGGGGAATGCTTACTAAAATAATCAGTCTGTTGAAAAAGTTTTGTGTTGGTAATTCAATTGAGTTAAGAAAAATTAAACATAAAAAATAAATTCTATATTTAAAAAGTCTAATAAAAGAGGTTTACAACATACATATAATTAAAGGCTCTTTTTTACCAGCTTATTCAATAATATTTTTAAAAACAGAATTATTTGGTTAAATAAAATTTATATTATTAAGAACAGAACCAATGGTAATTTTGCCTATTATCAAAATATATGGAGTCTGACACCCATTTTATAACAACTTTCTTCTGGACACCAATATTTAAACTTATTAAAGACAAACCCCATTCTCTACTACAAAATGAAATCAAACAAATTAAGAGCATTTTCCAGTTTATAACTGACGCCTATTTCTTCAGCCTATATTTGAAGAAGGGTATTCTCTTCATATTCCACTAATATCTGATACCTAACTAACAAAAGTCGTACAAACTTCAAATCACAGTTCTATGACTTGCTAGCAATGTAAACTGTGTAACATTATTTAACCTGAGTGAACTCCATTTTACTCACCAGTTTCATAGCGATAATAGAGATTTCTGGTGAGGATTAAATGAAGTAGTCTAAATAAAATGCCAGACAATGCCAGATACTCAAGAAATGTTGTTTTCGTCTTTCCACCACCCACTCATTTTTTTTTTCATTTCACTCACAATAAAACTGCTTCAATCATTACAATGCAGGTTTAATATCTTGACTTCTAATGAATTATATTAAACATGGAAAAAATTAACAGCTGAAATTTGTACACTGGCATTCTCTTAGCTACAAACATTTTTCTTGCATTGTAGGAAGCTTGGGTTTTCTTATAGACTCACAAATTATAACTAGAAGAGTACCCTTTAAAATAAGTCTCCACACCAAAAAATTACAAGAATGTTTTTAATATCTATTTAATAACTAACAGCAGGTAGACAGAATCAAATCCTACATATTTTTCCAATCATATCCACATGTTTTGGTTTTCCTTCTAAATTAACAGCTAAATAGACATAACTATTGAGATGCAAAAATTATCAACCACAACAATTATTATGCTTTTAAAAAGCCTACACTTACAAGAATTTAATAAAAATGTAGTATCGCTTTACAGGAATACTAGTTAAGAAGTATATTTGCAACTGAATATGCTGGTATGAATGTCCTAAAGGCCAGACTTTTTTTTTTTACTATGATAAGACAAAGTTGCAACTCCATGATATGTATCACTTCAAGAAAGGCACAAAAATCTCTGATGAATGTGAGTTGTGTGATGGGAAATGTATGCAAAGAAAAAGGCAAAACTTTAGGAGCAGAAGAAACTAGAAGTATACAGAAAATAGCTGCATACTAGTTATTTGTAAAAAGAATAAAACTTGCTATTTCTGTTCTAACTCTTTAACATACTGAATAAATACTTCACACTTATGCTTGAACATATTACAGAATTTTAACAAAAAACATATGACTCACATATTTCACAGAAGCTAATCTTCAGAAACTGAATGGGTCCAATGAAACAGCAGGCTACTTAAATAGACAAAGGCTTAAGTCTACCTCTAATATGAAGTTAGAGTAAAAGGAAAGCAGTTAACGAAAAACACAAGTTGGATCTGGACAAGGAAAATATGACAAAGTATTGCCACACTCGTAGAATACATTTCCTTTCTTCCCCTCAATTCACGGGAATTCTGTGAAGCAGCAAACTTTAGCTGCCTAAAAATTCGTGACAAGTCATACTAACTCCAAAGTGGAAAGTTAACAATAGAGGCCAACCTAAAAAATTTTTTTAAGAAGGGGTATTTTTTCCCAACTATCTATTATAACTACACTTGGAATAATCACCTTCGAGGAATGAAAATGTTTCCACACACCCCGTAATTAAAGAGGAGGGGGCAGAGTAGGACATAAGGGGAGAGTATATACCCAAAGACCAATAAAAGGCTTTCAAGAAGATTGAGCATGTGGATTTTATTGGTAATAGCTGCAGCGGCTCTATCAGATCATTGCACGTTAATAGACAAGTTGCCATCAAGTCTCAGGACTTCTGCTTTCAAAGGAGAGTATCTGCACCCTCAGCTATTTGCTTTACCTCGATTATTATCCAAAGGTGCGTTTCTCTCTCTCTCTCTCTCTCTCCTACATAGCAACACATATCATGCTAAAGAAACTGATGAAAACAGTCATGATGCCACAGAATCACTAACCCTAATGCTTAATTTTAATATATTTTCTTAACATTTCCCGGGGAGGATGGGGGGCAGGGCAGTTTTTAGTTTGCCTTTATTTTATGCATATTTTAACCTTGCAAATGGAATAATAATCATTACTTAAGAAAAGGTGAGCATTTACATATTTTCCAAGGTTGGCTGCAGGCAAGGAAAAAAAAGCCACACCTTTTACTTACAAACTAGAAGCCTGTAGGGTTTCTCTTAAAGCGAGAGAGAAAAGTGGAAACACTACAAATGAAACAAATGTCAAGTATCAAAGGGGTTAATATTTAATTAAAACCAGTTCTATCCACTGTAACAATGACCTGGAGCCAAACAAGGCGGAAGATGTATGAGTCATTCTTTCTGCCCGTGAATGAGACAGCTGATCTCCTCAGCAATTCCTCCAGACAAGCAGGCAGAGCTGGAGTTCTGCCTCCATTCACAAAAACACAGTCCAGCATGAGCCATGCGGCCCAACCACAATCTTTTCATGTCACACCCTTCTGCGGGGCGAAAGCTAGTCAACTTGAACTTACAGTATAAACACTGTTTTCTAGCTCTGTCTCCAATACAGTGCAGATCCAGGAAGGTACACGTTTAAAGAAATGACAAGTTTAAAACATGAATCCCATAGATTTATTCTCCCTACTTCATAGGGAACTTGCCACAGATACGTAAATGTACAAAACTAAAAAGCAAGGAAGGAAAGAGGCAAAGGGAAAAAAAAAGGACGAAAGGAGGGAAGGAGAAAAACCATTTTGAAAAATGCCCTTTTTTTTTTGCCTGTTATTCAAAGTTTTTCTATCCTAAGATTTTAACAGCGTACTGCTAACTTTGTAGCGTTTCACTTTGAACAAAGGGTTAAAAACAACTTTCTCCAAAGAAAGTGAAATTCTAAGTAAAAGCAAAACAACAAGAAAATCAGCCTTCGCACAATGGTATTCTATTAAATGCTAAAATGAAGCTTCAGGCCATGGAATAAAATAATCATGAGGCCACTAAGCCTGGCTTTATACCACATCCGCTTTTAACATTAAAATGATTGCACCAGTGTATAAGCATTAATTAATGCAGAAGTATAAACATATTCAAACAGATAAATAAAGGGGCTATTTCCCCAGGATAGAAACAACACTCATACTTGCTAAAGACATTCTGTATGTTCTAAAAGAAAGAAAACAGTAAGTTTTAGTTGTCTTTAGTCTAAAATTAGCTTCAATTTCTAACTCTAAATTGACCTGTAGTGACTTAAAAACTTAAGGATAGCTCAGAGCTGTTTCTTGCCAAATATTTTCTCTACAGAGGTCTGATGGTGGTGATGATGGTGATGGTGATGATGATGGTGATGATTTTCTTAACTACAAGTTTATACACAGGTCAAATGGAATCAAGTCATATTATAAACTCTAAGAAATTACACATTTTCAGTAACTGAACTGGAAAAGCTTAGCTATATTTCATAAACATTTACTACAGCCCTCTGGAAAACTATATTATGCTACAATATATCCAAATTCTACTCTTGAAAAACATTATTTTGCAAGCAGACCTTAGATGAAAGGTATTTATTTAATTCCAAAGAATACTTAAAAATATAATCCATTACTCTACCTGCTCTACCTGCTCTCTTTTAATCGAGTACAAAAGATAAATCTTTCTTTCAGAGAATTTCCTGGTATAATGCAAAGAGGAGTGGTAGCCCTCCTAAAAACAAAACAAAAAAAACACTCTTGTTCAATTATAATAAATAATATAGACTTCCATGCTTTAATGCTTAAATTCTCAATTCCTTTTTTTTGTAAACCTCATAAAAATAATGCCATTTTAAAGCTTTTACTTCTAACTGCCTCACCTGAAAACAAAAAATATTCAAGAGCACATCCAATTTGTTTCATTTTAAAAAGTTACAGTATAATTTTTTTAAAATGAAAATGAGTATATTATGATGGAATATTATTGCATGACAATATGTATAACATATAATTTAAGAAACTTCGTAATAAATGTCTCTACTTTTAAGTCAACCTGATTATTTGAAGGTCAAGTAGTAATCAAAAGAAAAGAAAGAAAAAGAAAAACAGCCTTATCTGCATGATGTAAGGACCTCTGGTGTAGAAAGGTTGTTCTTGAAGATAAAACTCTGACTCAAGTGTGGTGGCAGTATGAAACCTGACTTACTACAATACCACTGGAAAACATTTTACCCTGATGGCAGCGAATCACTGTTGACTTTTTTCCTTAATATTACTGATGAAAGGGAATCTCAAGAACATCTAACAGCAAAAATAACATTCAAAAGTTGCTATGTATTTACTTTTAATATGCATGAAGTGTATGACGTCTTTCTGGTGTGTTAGTAGGTAAGCTTTAATAACAAACTTTAGAGGAATGCAATCCTTTTAAAACTCAGTTTTACATCCTTCTCTTTCTGTCAACCCCTCACTCCCCCCTTTTCCTACACGCAAAAGGGTCCATTTAACTATGAATTTCTAGGACACCATTCGCTGAAGCACCACTTAAAGCAGGTTGTTAAGAATAAGACATGACCATGATGTTGACAGGATTGATATTTGAACTCATTATTTCATGGGATCAAATAATTGAAATTGCCTTTCTGTCAGTAGCAATCTAATTCAAAAGACAAAGAATCAATAAAGAATTGTACATAGTTACAATTACAATATAAAGTAGCTATAGCAAAATTTAAAAGTAGGCACATTCATTTTTTAACTGTTACTGTGTCACTGGAAACATTGCCTTTTCAGTTTTTTTTCAGAATGAAATGTGATTATTTTAAATCGTGGGATATATGTTAAAAATCTTTCAACTGTAGTGTTAACTGCAGTGTTAGTACTTTGAAAGTGATACTAATATAAAGTTATAGTCTTCACAAAAATATTTTTGATCTCTGGAAATGAATTTATTTGAGAATGGAATTCTATTTTTAGAGATAACTTTAGTGAATTGAAAACAACTGGTTCCAACCCCACCCTCAAATAGTCCTGCCTTATCCCAATTTCTCCTTAGACATAAAACACATTTCTTACTCCATAATAATTTACCTATGACTAAGCCATATGCTGCACTTCGAGTCTAATTTAGAAAATTCTTACAGGGAAAAACAAACATGTTAGGATATATCATCTTCCAAGTATTTAGGGGCTTTGATAATTTCTTAACATGATTTTCATATGACACATGACAACTAACTTGACTCTCAGGTCCAATAAGATTTTTGGACCTGTTTAACTTCCCAGTGGAATTCTAACTCATGGAAGAAACTGGTTAATTGCCAATGATCTTTTTTAAAAGGGTCAAGATGCTTTAAAATTCCATGGTCAGTTTCTTGGCTACAAAGCATTATAAAAAGAAATATGTAAATGGTTCATGTCAGCCAATTTGGCAATGTTTTAATTTCTGGATGTCCAGAGGGACATAAATGGACAAATCCAGCTACGAAAAAACTAGTGTAATTTTGAGAATCTCTTCTTAGCTAATATTTTTCAAGATGCCAATAAATCAAGTTAAAATGCTAATGCAAATGTAATTTTATATATGTAATTATATATATATATTTGTTAAAAATAAAAATATGCAGTCTACTAACGAATAGTGTTAAAAAAAAATATATCTCCTCACTATTGTATTCAATAAATCAGATTAACCACTTTTTTGCTTATATCATGATAGTGTAAATTAATGTGAACTACTTTGAAAAAACTGTATCCATAGTTTGTTCATAGAAGCCCACCTTGGTATTGAATACAACAGTCTGAGGACTAATTCCTGAACTTCCTTAACCTTATGAATTCTTTTCTAAGTAAAAGTCCATGTTCCTCCAAATACATGAGTCATTTTCTAGGTTTATTTTATATAAAGCTATATCTTCAGATTCGATTTACAGGTATGTGAATAACTGAGTAAGAATAGTCAGTGAAAAGATAAACTCAGATAAATTATGCAAATTACTTATCGAGTGACAAACAAACAAAACAAGTTGAAAGGAAAAAAACTGTACTAAAACTGATTATAAAATGGTAGGAGTCTGTCACAGATTCCACATTTTAAAATTCCAGGAACAGAGTTGCTATGCACATTCAAAATCAGCCAGCAAGTGCACTGACTTGGAATCAATGAGACTTAAATATCTTAAAGAACAAACCTACCTTCCCGGACAATTTAAATGGATATTTTTAATTATTTTGGATAAGTGAATAAATTCCTTCATAAATATAATGGTCTTGCAAGCTTCAACTTTGCAAACTAACAGTAAAAAGTTAATATAAGAACCTCTGTGCAATCTTTTCTTTAAAAAGTTACATTGAAATATATGGCTTATGTTGCAATAATAAGTAGTCTATTGCAATAAGTTTCATTTACAGAGACAAGCAGAATGACCTTTAAATATAACTAAAACTTTTATTAATACTTACCTTTCATTAATATACAAATACAATCACCCTTTTGGATGGGCTACCAGGAAAGCTATTTAACTTAAAAGGTTAAAAAATATAGCAAAAAGCTCTTTGGAGAACTAGAATATCAGCAAAACAAAGAAACTTATTTTACATGCTAACAGCAACTTGATCAACTGAAAGCAAGACCACTGATAAAACACAGCAGTCAGCCCCAAATAGCAACAGAAAGACTCGGCTTCCACTTAAAGAGACCCTCTCTCTTCTTTTAACCATCTTAAAAATCTGATCCAAAAAGTGCATGTATCCCATATAATGTAAAGACAGAAAAAAAGAAAAAAAACAATTATACACAATACTTAAGTACCTATAATTGTCTTTGTTTCCCACCAAATAGATCACAGGATAAACTTAGTATTTCACAAAGCCAAAAGAAAAATTTCAAATTATGAATACCAGCAAAAAATCCCTCAACATTAGGCATTTCTCAAGTTGTATCAAGCTGTACTGAAGCACTATCTCACTGTTCCTATAAAGTTTACACAATAAAAGGTACAACAGATTGCAACACAGATTTTTAGCAAAAAGTAATAAAAAAATAAAAGTCATGCCTTTAAAGGGCCCCTTGCTATCTTAAATAAATCCTCATAAAAGTAACAGAACAACAAAGGTCAATTTCAACAAACATCACATAACAGTAACAAATAGAAAACAGTTTAAAATTCCTCAAAGCCACAAAGATTTATTTTAAAGCCATAGATTTCCTCAGTATTGGATACACACCTATCGTTCTGTGTTGTGAACAAGGTGGGAAGAAGACACTTGCACTTAAATCCTGAAGCATCCCGTCCTGATGAACCCAGAGAAACTAATTTCTGCCATCAGAAAAGTCCTCCACCAGAACACCAAATAATGACATGCGCTGCTCTAAAGGAAACAGCTAGCCGGGTTCTGGCTCTAGGAGGTCTCTGGAGGTACAAGAATATAAACCTGATCAATTGCAATTAAAATCTGAACAGAGGCTGAGAACTTGAAGTCTTGGTGCATTAGTTCTTGCCAAAAGCAGATGTGATTGTGAGCTGGAAGCAATTTCTCCTGGTAATTTGTGATGACACTGGGTAGTGCAGCCCCAGATTCCCCAAAGACAAACTCATCAGAGGCTCTAATGTATGCATGACACATGAGGTGGCTCTTTTAGAGCTCAATTAATTGGGCTGAACATTAAGACAGCAAGTTCAGGTCTTCCCCCCACCCCCTTCTAGAGGTGCGTTCCCCCTCCTTTTAAAGCATTTTCTTTTTTTTTTTTTACTTACCTTCTGCAAGCCATGTTTCCTGTAATTGACTTAGGTCTTGAAAGAGTTCTAAAAAAAAAAAAAAAAGTCAAAGAAATAAACAAAAGATTTGCAAACCTTTAGGTTTCATTAAATGGAAATGTTTGTCATAAAACTTTCATATATCAACTTAATTTGGGGAGGGGGTCAATAAAAAAATTATAATTCATAACTTACAGATCTCAATAATCCTGCTCATTTTGGTGGTTATTAAGCAATACCTCTTTAAAAAATTCTTCTGGTCAACTACATAATAAAGTCAGTACCTCCCCCCCCTCCCCACTTTTTTTTTTTAACAAAAAGCTTAAAAAGCTCAGGAACACCAAATAGCATATATACAATAGGATTCCAAAAAAAGCTTAGGTAAAGGTATGTCCACAGAAACCTTTTCTAAATATATTCAACTTTTGTAAAATAGGGATAAGTTTAGAAAGACTGAAAAGTATTGTATTTATATCTTCTGAATTTTATATCAGAGATATCACAACACATGGTATAAATCTCAAAGTACTGTATGTTTTCACGTTCAATGCCTCAATGAAAAAAGGAACAACTTTTAAATGCAAGTGTTTAGAGGAAAGTTCCTCTATTAATAGGTTTACAAAAGTCAAAGAAAGATAATTCCCTGGCACCTGTTTATTATCAAGTCCAGAATTTTGTATTCTGTCCCAGTGGGGAGAGAGGTGTCCTAGAATTATGAGGATTTGAGGAAGTTTCAGAATTCAATATACTTTATCTAAATGGCCAACTGAATTTTTTAAATTAAATCTAAGTATATTAAGTCTATTATTAATGCTCCCATATGGCTGGGATAATTTATATTCGATTGACTTCCTATGAACAGTTCATAAAAAGAATCTGGAACCTAACTTTCCAAATAAGTATTATAATTATTAATTAGGCCTTAATTATAATTCAGTGGACACTTTAAGATCTATAGAACAAGACATAGGACCTCACCATGGAGTCATCAAAATCATCCATGAAAAGTTTTATAACTTGATATGGTTTTCGTCTAAAGGGGATGGAAAAAATTAAATAATCATCTACATTGTTTAACTTCTAATGAAGAAAGTAGAAATTAAGCACTTTGCATAGTTGCTTCATTTGTCCCACTGAGTTGGATTTTTAAAATTGTTGCCCTAGTGTGTGGGTTACTGATATGTCATGTGCACAAGAGTTTTTAAACATAAAAGGGTGCCTCTGTTAACTTTTTATTTTTTTCTTTCATTAGTCTGTGACAGGGCCATAACACATCCTCCAGTGCAAACTGTCACACTATGTTAAATGCTCAAAGTAAAAGTCTTAGTTAAATACAGTAATTTGAATTTTTATTATTTTTAAGCTAAGATTGAACTGCTGCTCTTCTTTATGAGGGTAGGGAATATAGGTAAAGAGAGGGATTCACCCCCATATCAAACCTCACCTTCTGAATCATGAGCCAGATCTCTGTTAATGAATTTTCTTTTCCTGACATTTGTTGGTTTCTCGTTACAATTTCTCCCACGCTGATTCTACAAAAGGAAAGACAAAATCCTTTAAAAGAAGGCAAACCTCAAAAGTCACACACAAAAATACACATGCATACATACATTTGTGAGGATCCTCTCTCTACATAAAAAAAGTAAAGTCTATGGTATCAATTCTAATATTCATTTTCTACATTCATTTCACAGTGAAAGGTTATGCTGAAAATTCGACAGCCAGGAAGAGTAGCTTCCCAGTGCCGATCCTAGCATACTATTTGCTAGTCATATATTCATGGTATCTCAGCATCAAAACAACATGAAGCAGTTATATTTAAAGTCGATTTTAGGCTGGATCAAAGCTAGATTAAAATACAATGGATTTTATTCTGATACTCCCCACTGGAAACCAAAGAAGAAGAAGAGTGGAGAAATAAAAAATATCAGAGAAAATGAGAGGGGGGAGGAGAAACAAAAACACCCCATGTAAACAAAAAGTGTCAGCATTTGTCTCAACTTCATTCTTTTCAATGTGGCAGACAAACCCAGCCAAAAACTTTGAGTGCAGCAGCTGCTGCTGCCCTCCATCTCCTCTTCCACTCATCTTGGGCCCTTTAATCAGAAAAGGAGGTCTTAAAAACAAAACTATGCCTTATCCAAATCACTGAAAGGTAAGCTCATTTTGAAGACTGGGCTTCTAGAAGCAGAGTCGCCCTACAGTGGCAACAAAGCAGATAAAGTATCTGCAATCCCAACCTCCTTACCCCC
>NW_005364372.1:7341562-7357729 GCF_000412655.1 Myotis brandtii | reverse complement strand
CCCCCCCCCCCCCCCCCTCAAGTTTATAAACAGCAACTCTCGAACTGATCACTCACATTGGTGACCATGTAAGGCACTTGCTGGTCATAAAATCCATCCATTCTGCTGCTCTTCGCAAATCTCAGCCCAGTGTTTTATATTTTGAGCATTTAGCTGCAGATTTCCTCGGGATCTGGACGTCTATCAACCTAGAGGGGAACAAGATGGCTTTTAGGCTAAAAGAAAAAAAAACACCATGAATGAAGCTCTTGAATTTGCATAGCTAATTACCCTCTGACTGTCCCATTCACAAAAATAACCCTCGGTACACCAGCCTCCTTCACCTGGATCAAAAAAGAGCCTAGAGAGTTCACAATGTACATATTTTCGGCTGTAGCAAAAATCCGAACTAGAGGAGATGTATTTATTTACACTCTCGCTGTTTCCCTTCGCGGTCGGTTGCACCCCGGGCAGCTCTGATTCGCAAACGTGTGCAAAACTAGCAATGGCGATCAACGAGACTAGCTTTGCACCTAACGGGACTAAAGAGACGGAGACACCTCTTTCATAAGGATAGTTTTTGCAACCCACAACCATGCAATTATCTGGAGAGAGAGGAAAAGTTGCTGGAAAGACCCACCTGAAGGCCACGCTGGGCGAACTGCGGCAAAAAATTCCCTCCAAATTTAATAAAAACATTAATTATTGCCCAGCACTTCCCCTTGGAAGCCGAAAGCGCCTCTGACAGAGCTCAATTCGGTGGTTTTTCCTCTACTTCTCCTCCAGGGGCCTCCAAGCCAAACTGATGGATCGCTGCCTCCCATTGGCTCCGCGTCTCTTTCACAAGATCAGATTTCGGGCTGTCAATCAGGCGGCTGGCTGCCCCTTCTCGGGGATCTCCCGCGCCCCTCTGCCCGGGCGGGTGCTCGGAGGGCTGGCGCAGGGTCCACAGCCTGGAAACGCCACACAGGAAACCGGCCGCCTTCCTAACCCGCTGCTTATTGTTCAGGCGCCCGGGGAATGAATCCATGTGTACCCAGTCGCCGGTTCTCCTTACGGGTGTGTTAGGGCCATTCTTGGGCTGATTTCCTAAAGCACGTTTTATTCGGTTCAGGTAGATACCTTGAAGCGTGACCCACTAAACCCTTGCCTCCCTAAACCCCCCCCCCCCGCCCCAAGATCGCCAGCCTCCTACCCCCCACTTTTTACCTGATAGGGAGCCCACTAGCTCTATAGCTTCGTTCCCGCTAAGTTTTTGGCCCAAACTCTTTTGCCGTGTTTTTTGTGGGGTTTTTTTTTAACACCCACCACCATAATTATGGTTTATCAAAAACAGTTTTTAACGGCCTTGCTCACGTAAGACAAGATCCAACTCCTTCATGGGACAGTAAAATAAAGAATCTATGGGGTCAGTGCCTGAGAAAAGCAGAGAAATTGCTTGTTAGGAGGGGAATTGGGAAGACGACGGGGCAATCTAGGTGAGAAAGAGTATAAAAGTCAAATTTATCCCAAGTGCACACTGGGACAAGGTGCTTCCAGTCCACCTTGCGGGTGGGGCGGAGCAGGGAGGGGTGTGTGGGCTCAGGTATCCTAGGGACCCGCACATTTCCTGAGCTTTTGTTATGTATACACGGAGACAGAGGGTGTCACTTACTGTACTTGATGCTTCCACTTCCTCTTCTGCTTTTACACAGCCACAGCCCAGAGTTGGGGAGCGAGCGGAGAGGATGCTCGAGTTTCAAGGACAATGACTGAGGCTTTAAAAAGTGAGGGCTGCAGCTCTGAAACCACTTGCCCTGACCCTCCTGTAGGGCTTGGAGCTGTAGGGTCACTTAAGAAGCCTCGGCCCAACAGGATATGGGAGGCCGCGGGGATGGGACCAGGGACCCCGAAGTGCTGAAACTCACTGGTGATCCTTATGGCGACCAGAGCTAGAGACCAAAGGATCCGAGCTAGAGACCAAAGGACGCTTCCGGCAGCTGTTGCTTCAGTTCTCAATTTCTATTTGGAAGTTTCCTTCCTTAAATGGAACGGTATGGAGACGCATTAAACTGGAGTGTGAGCACACAAGACTCCACAGCAACCAGAAGGAGAAAGATCAATGTTTAAATCTTTTTTTTCTTAATAAGTTTTAGAAAAACGTATTACTAGAGAAATCATTGTAGACAGCAAGGACCGAAGTGCAGTCTCTGAAACTCGTAAATCAGAGTAGCTGGTGCTAACGCGCACCTACAAGCATTTTGAGCGGGAACTGCACTTTAACCCCAGCCAGGGAGGCTGCAGGGCGCAGCCCGGACCTGGAGGCTGGGATAGTGAGGCTCCTGGGGACTTTCTGGGGTGCAATCAGGCGGAGAGCCAATAGCAAGGGTGTCCCGCCACCCAGCACTCCGGGGATAACCCAGCCTCTGTAATCTGAGCAACAGTTTCCAAAGACCTTCTCTGCAGCTGGAGCCTGACAGGTATCCAGGGTAACCGGGAAGGGGCGGAGCTTAGGCTCAGCCAGCGCTCCCCCCAACCCTGGGGTCCTCGCCTCAGCCAATTACACGCCGTTTGTTCCCAACCCATTGTTGTTTATTGCTGACCCCGCAGCGCTCCGCTAAGAGATTGGCCACTTTAAGGAAGAAGGCGGAGCCTCCCCCGCCCCTGCAGCCCCCTTTCAGCTCCATTCACAAAATTCCGGCCTCTCCTGGTCACGTGGTTGGGGGAGTGGCGGGCAGGGGAAATGACACAACAAAGGCCCAAGTTTCCCAAACCACAAAACTTTTTTTCTGACTTGCAACCTTTTCTCCGTCCTGTCCCAGAACAAATTCTAGAAGATGAGAAAAAGGAGCCTTAGGTCTGGGAACAACAAGAAAGGGAAGAAAATCGAAATTAAAGGAAGGCTCACAAAAGGGGGATAATTCCAGGGTGCACTGCATACGAGAAAAGCTGCGAAAGGAGAAAGGAAGAGAATTAAGGAGAGCGGGGCGAAAGCCTTAAGAACAAACTAGTTAACCTCTGATTCATGCTTTTGGACGCGCAAACAATAGATTGGGTTTCTATTTTTCTCATTTAATGTTTTCTAGTTTTCAGTTCTACCTTTGATTTATCCCACAGGTCCTTGTTAACTTTTCAAAGCTTTTAGGAATAGTGCAGGTTCGCTGGCTGACAGTTTTAGTTTCCATTTCCCAAACCCACACACACACAGGCCTCAGAGCACTCCTCCTCCCCACCAACTGGCAAACCGCAGCAGTGCACCAAACCTCCGATTTACTACGTATTGCAGGGGCTCCATATTCCCCTTTGGATCCACTCAGCCTTTAACTATTTGATCTTAACAGTAATAGAAAATTATGTTATATGAATTACCAGACAGCCAGTCTCACTGCAGCTCAGTTTTGTTCAAACAGCGTGAATTTTTGAGACAAATGTGCCCTTCTAGCAAGTACACTATTGGACTAAGCCCTCCTCTCTCTCCCACTTTCTCTTCTGTCTTCTATTTTTGTCCTGTTTGTACCGTGATACTTAATGAGACACTAACTTTTAGTTTGGTTGTTGCTTATCTTCTATGCTTGGCACTGGGAAAACCAGTAGATCTAGAGAGGATGGGCTGAAAATTCATTTTTCAGAAAACGTTGCCATTGTGAAAAAATCTCTACAGAAGAGGCTGTCTGTCCACTCAGAGGGACATCAAAAGTTGTACAAAGTTTCCACTACTTTAGAAAGTGAGTCCCTAAAAAAGCAGCTTAGTAAATGCCAGTTCCATCTTGAATGGAAAATTTCTTTTTGGCAGGATTTCAGGACTAGAATGGCAGAGCAGAGGCCAAGAGGCTTTGACATTTATTTACTTGTATTTTGAAATCCCATTTGGGTTTTGAAATAAGAGCTCTTGAGAGAAAGCCTCCCCCCACCCTCCAAAAAAATCATTCCTGAGTTTGGAAAGTTTTAACCTTGCATATAAAGCTATTTAACTCTTTATAGTTCCTTTGCTGTTATGTAATAAAGTAAAATAAAATTCATTAGTGGCTTTTCTGCAGTTAATTTGTATTGAAACATTATATTAAAAATGCATGTGTTAAACCGATCAAATTTCTAAAAGCTGCAAAAAAGGTGAAGAAACCTAAAGTTAAAATAGTATTATTTGTTTAAATGGTTAATATGATTAAAATTTAATAAAATTCACTCAGATTGGATTATTAAGTAAAGTAGTAACTTTTATAACCTATATTTTTTAAAAATACTATGGAAAGCAAATTGCTAATGGCCTAGTTTGCACTGAACTACATCAAATAGATAAGGAAAAGGTAGACTATTAAATAGCCAAATGGGTAAAGGAAATGAACAGGTGAATATAACTCCAAAGGAGAAGTTAGAGGCCTGCCAGAATGGTAAGGAATAATTAATGGTTTCAGGGAGTTCCCTTTGGGAAGAGAAGCAGAGATTTGAGAGGAGGATAGAGTTTAAGAAAGAGGTAAGGATACCAAGGAAACTGACACTATGCCTGTATTGGCTCCCACTTTCAAGCCTGCCATTGTCAGCTGGGGAACACCCACAAATTCCCAAGTAGAGGAAATGCAAACATGTGATTAAAAAAAGAAAAAAATTCTTAACTGCACTAGAAGTCAAGATATACATTAAAAAAAAATAAAGAAAGAACATTTTTATAGCATCAGGTTGGAAAAACATTTTTAATACCCAGGATTGCCAGTGCTGTGATAGGGCACTCAGAAACTGCTGGTTAGAATGTGACTTTCTGCTACCTTTTAAAGTAAGATTACAATATCAGCTTGATTTCTTGACCATGATTAAAACAATTTCCTTAACATTCCAACTAGATGGGAGTCAATTCCTGGTCCCCAGTACCTATCCTGCTCAGGCAGGGGACTGACACTGGTGGTCAGCTGGCTTGATGCCTGACACAACCAGCCAATTTATCTTGCAGTTAAAATCTCCCTACTGAGTTCAAACAATTACCAGAGGGAATGGGGTGGGAGGCAGTAAAGGGTAAAGAGAGCCAAATATATGGTGACAGAAGATGATTTGACTTTGGGTAGTAGGCACACAATGTGATAGACCGACCATGAATCATATACATCTACATAAACTTAAATAATCTTATTAACCAATGTCACCCCAATAAATTTAATTTAAAAAATTTTAAAAAATAAGTAAATAAAGGTAAAAAGAAAAAAAAAGTCTAGCGTAGCCATTCAAGGAGAAGAGAAAATGGTGTTTGAGGAGAAAGCCCAACAGATAAATTAGTCTCAAGAAAGTGAAGCAGAATAATGGTCCAAAACAGCAGTTTCTGAAAAGGGGGCAAAAAAAAATGGCCTCACATCCATCACTTCCGTAAGAGCCAGAGCGTCTTCCCTGAATGAGGGTCACCAAAGCTACTTAAGTCAGTTTCTTGGTATTTGAAGAAAAATATGTCTTTGAACTTTGTAATAGTGATTTCACTTCTTTGTGATCTTCCTGAGGTCCCTTTTATATTTAAAATGTTCCTTTTGTCCCGAATTTCTTCTCAACTTTAAAAATAACCATTTGACTACAAGCATTTCATGTGAGCACATCAAAGAAAGCTACAAATCTTTGTATCTGCATGACACATCCTAAATAAAACTCAGGTTTTCATTCTTGGTTCCCTTTTGTAACCTAAATTAAAATTACTCCCTGTTTCTATTGTATTAAATAATATTAATGATCATTGGTTTGTCAAATATATTCGGGAGCAACATAGTTTGACCAGAAAATAAATTATTTATGAATGAGTTTTAACCTTTGTTATGAAAGCATTGTATCTCACACTCCTGACTAGAAAGCCATTCCGGAAGAACTCCATTGCTTCAGATATGTGTAGGGTTGAGACCTAAAATAATCTTTGCATTTAGAGTTAAAGATATCCTTTCCTATTTATACACCCATATTCTCACACCCACTCCTACTGAAATCTACTCAGAATTCTTAAAATAATAAGCATTATCGTTAAAATAGAGGAAAAGGCCATGACATTCATTATAAATAGCTTGTTATTTGAATCATTTATGAGGTAATGGGAGATATCAGTGCTTAGATTCTGGATAACTTCATCTTACAGCAGGAAGAGGCATCAATAGCTCATCTACTTTGTTATCAGTGCCTTAACTACTCTTCTTATTTTCTACCACATGGAGCCATACTTAATAAGACTTGTCAATTCTTAATTAAGCCTTCAATATCTAACCATTGATCAAGAATACTCTAGATCATTGTTTCTCAAACTATCTGCAGTGAACAATGTAATGGAACAGCTTAAATCATTCCACATTTATTATCTCACTGCTTCAGTCAATCAAGCATCTAGAAGCACCCTGGCCGGTTTCTCTCAGTGGTTAGTGTGTTGGCCTGAAGACCAAAGGAGCGTGGGTTAGATTCCAGGTCAAAGGCATATACCTCAGTTGAGGGTTCCATCTCCCTCCGGTTGGGGTTCGTGCAGGAGGCAAGCAAGTGGTGTGTCTCTCATTTGGTGATGTTTCTCTTTCCCTCTCTCGCTCTTTCCTCCCTTCCACTCTCTCTCTAAAAACCAATGGAAAAGTAAAGATTGAAAAGGAGAGAGAGAATCTAGGAGCAAGGTAGGTGTTTCTAACTCAGGGTCTCTAGAGCAAGCCTGTCAAACTTACGGCCCACACCAAATATTTTTGCGGCCCAGCCAATATAATGGTATGTCAGAAACATTTTAGTAAAATTTCGTAACTGAATTTTTACAATATCTTGTTATACATAATTATTAATAACGAGCTACAACGTTCGCTAATGACTGATTACTATAATCGTGTTGCATTCATTTCCCTACGCGCCGTACACACAGGCCCACCATTTCTCTCCACTAATACCAGCAGCGAATATTTCAGCAGCCGATTGCCACGTCATTCATCTTGGACTGACTTGTTTGGGGTGCACAACAGGAAATATTTCGCTTTCAGAAAACAGGAAAAATAGTTTTATTTGTGTTACGCTTATTAATCTGTGCAGTTATTCAGTGTCTGGTAAGTTAATGTTCAAGAAAAAAATAGTAATTTTTATTAAAATGTTCTACTCTTTTATGTTAACGATTACTCATTTATTTCAGCCCTTTGTATTCAGCATGTCTCTATCTAAAAAAACCTACGTTTCTATCAAAATTGAAGCTTTTGTTTTTTTTGCAGCCCACATGAACTTAAAGCTTGTATATTTGGCCATATTAACCTTTGAGTTTGACATGCTTGCTCGCTGTGGTCGGCAAACTGAGGCTCTCGAGCTACATGCGGCTCTTTGGCCCCTTGAGTGTGGCTCTTCCTAAGCCTTAGGAGTACCCTAATTAAGTTAATAACAATGTACCTACCTATATAGTTTAAGTTTAAAAAATTTGGCTCTCAAAAGAAATTTCAATCGTTGTACTGTTGATATTTGGCTCTGTTGACTAATGAGTTTGCCGACCACTGCTAGAGCAGTGGTTCTCAACCTTCCTAATGCCGCGACCCTTTAATACAGTTCCTCATGTTGTGGTGACCCCCAACCATAAAATTATTTTCGTTGCTACTTCATAACTGTAATTATGCTACTGTTATGAGTCATAATGTAAATATCTGATATGCAGGATGTATTTTCATTGTTACAAATTGAACATAATTAAAGCATAGTGATTAATCACAAAAACAATATGTAATTATATGTGTGTTTTCCGATGGTCTTAGGCGACCCCTGTGAAAGGGTCGTTCGACCCCCAAAGGGGTCGTGACCCACAGGTTAAGAACCGCTGCTCTAGAGGTTTTACTCAAGCTGCAAGCGAGAGCTGCAGTCATCCGGAGCTGGAAAATCTGCCGCGGGGCCCACTCATGTGGTGGTTGGCTATCTCAGTTCCTTGTGGCCACTGGTCATAGTGCTTTATTTTTTACCATATGGTTTCTCCATAGGGCTTTCCGGTGCATATAATCGAAAAGGGACAGAGCCCAAAATGGAGGCCACAGTTTCTTATAATCTAACCCCAGCAGTGGCAAACCATCAATTCCACCAAATACTATTGTTCCCAAAGACCAATATAATGTGATAGAAAAAGATGTGAATACCAGGAGGCTGGGATCAGTAAGTCCATTTTAGAGACTGAATATAAGAATTTGTTAAATGTTCATCACAGATTGCACAGATTTGCCATTCTAATTTATGCAAAATGGCTCCCACAATTCAACCTAAGGCTTGAGGAGAACAGAGACTATATCAATGGTTGTATACCCATCACCTAGCTGAGTGATAACCATTGAAGGAATTAATTAACGAACCCTATATTTAAAGCTGCTATAAACAAAGTGTTATGAACTGATTGTGCTCCCCCCGCCCCCAGCCCCACCACATTCATATGTTGAAGCCCTACTCCCCAATGTGATGGTATTGAGAGATGACACCTTTGGGAAGTCATTAGGGTTAAATTTGGGGCTCTCATGATAGGTTTTGTGGCCTTACAAGAAGAAGAAGGAGGAGGAGGAAGAGGAGGAGAAAGAAGAGGAAGAGGAGGAGGAGGAGGAGGAGGAGAAGGGATCTTCCCCCCACCCACCCCTCCTCTGTCTCTCTGTCTCTTTCTCCTCTCTCTCTCCATCATGAATGCCATGTGAACACACAATGAAAAGCCAGGGTGGGAAGAGAGCTCTCACCAGAATATGGCCTTGCTGGCACCCCGATCTTGAATTTCCAATCTTCCAAACGAATACATTTCAGTTGTATAAGTCGCCCAGTCTGTGATATTTTGTTATGGCAGCCAAAGCAGACTAAGACACAAAGAAAATCCAGAACTTTAAGTTAAAATACCATTTAGGGATTTAACACTTCAGGATTGCTATGTGTTTAGTAATAACTAAACTAAATTCCTTATGTTGAAATTTAAATTATTTTCTCATATTAAATTATTAATTCCTCATTCATCATCACAGTGTACCAGGCATTGTGTTATGTTAGGGGCACACAAATAATACAGTATCCCCCACAAAATGAAAAGCATAAACTACAAGTAGAGATATAATCACAGCAAAACACCCCGTTAGAATGGCCTTCTGTGACCATCCCCTAACTCTCTCTCTCTCTAGCATATTAATTGGTTTTATTTTCATCATAGTGTTAACATAAAAACATTCAAACCTGTAAAGAATTTTTGTGAGTTTATTTGAGCCAATCTGTCGACAATTGCTGGGAAGTAGGATCTCAACGGATTGGGATAATGCTCAGGAGAATGGCGGTTACATCTATATTCATACATTGCAATCAAAGGAAAGGACATCTGTGGGCTACATGAAATCCACTGGTGATATACCAGAGGGGCGGGGGAAAGCAAAGCGGGAGGGGTGGGGGGGGGGAATGACCCCTGGAATTGGATAAAAAGCAAAATGATAGACACATACTTAGGTGGGTGCAGGAACAATTAACATGATAACAATGAAGGAATTTGTGGTATCTGTCCGGGCACCCAGCACATTAGGTTGTGCCCCAAGGGGTCCAGTAAAAGGGAAGTTACAAGTTACTCAGACATTTCAAGGGTATGTTATTATAGATGCAAAAAGACAGATAGTCTCAGTTAAGGTAAAGGTTGACCTTGTCAGTGAAGATACCAGCCTAGGATGTAACTATCCACCATAACTGCGTTTAGTTAAAGCTTAATTTCAGACCATCCTTTGTGGTTACTTTAGGCCTCGGAGTTTGCAAGACCGTCATGCAGGCCTTCTCTGAGCTTGTCAGGTTACCAGTGGTCGGCAAACTCATTAGTCAACAGAGCCAAATATCAACAGTACAACGATTGAAATTTATTTTGAGAGTCAAATTTTTTAAACTTAAACTATATAGGTAGGTACTATATAATTAGGGTACTCCAAAGGCTTAGGAAGAGCCACACTCAAGGGGCCAAAGAGCCGCATGTGGCTCTTGAGCTGCAGTTTGCCAACCACGGGTAGCCTGTGGCCGGCCCCTTTCCTCCACAATAGGTTTTAACTTGTTTAAATTTTTCTTGTTTACATATATGCCCCTGGTTTGTTTTTTTTTATCATTTCCTGACTCTTTCTTCCTCCTCTTACCCAACTATAAAACATAAGCTCTAGGAATGTAGAGTAGATCCTGGTGGGCTTATTCATTACTTAATTTACAAGCCTACATAGAACTGAACTTGGCTCCAACTAAGCATTCACCAATTACACATAGAATGAATACAATTAACTAGAGGTATGTTCATGGCAAGATGGAACCTATTGTCCTAACCAGTTTGGCTCAGTGGATAAAGTGTTGGCCTTCGGACTGAAAGGTCCCAGGTTTGATTCCGGTCAAGGGTATGTACCTTGGTTGCGGGCACATCCCCTGTAGAAGGTGGGCAGGAAGCAGTTGATTGATGTGTCTCTCTCATCAATGTTTCTAACACTCTCTTCCTCTCTGTAAAAAAAAAAAATCAATAAAATATATTTTAAAAACAGATGGAACCTATTACTCTTTTCAGTAAATCCTGTCTCAGACTATCCTGAAGTTCTATTTTTTCATAAAAAAAAATCAATAAAATATATTTTAAAAAAAAGATGGAACCTATTACTCTTTTCAATAAATCCTGTCTCAGACTATCCTGAAGTTCTACTTTTTCAATTATGCTTTCATTTAAGGTCTTGCCTTTCAACTGTTTTGATCATTTTTTTTTTGTTTGTTTGTTTCTCCACTGAATTCTCTTCTCCCAGCTTTATAAGCCATGGAGCTACAACATGAGCACAGTATTCTTGTGCCTGTTCAGTGGTCCTGCTTTTATCCTTTACATTACCTAATTTAGTTTGGAACTAAGTGATGTCGATGGGAGTTTTGCATGAATGAGGACTGCAAACACATCTGTTCAAATTAAATGAAAATTAAAGAGACACTTTCAAGGACATTTGCTCTAAAAATTGATCTGCTTTGCAATTAGACTCATGTAAAGTTATTTTTCAGTAGCCATGGAAATCGCAGGTAGCCCACAATCCCAAGATGAGTAAAATAGATCATTTCTTCAGAATTTATTAAAAACTTGAATGGAAAAAAAAATTTAATTAGATTTTTAAAAATATTTAACTATTTACTTGTAAAATGTAGAGGGGAGGAATGGCTGAGAAAAAAAAATCATTTATTGAGTTTTCTGTGCCAAGCTGTGCACTGGGCCCTTAAGCAGCCTGGATGCTCTGATTTGGATCTTTAGAACAACATTGCAACAGCAGTCCTGGTGTGGGGGAAACGGATACTCAAGAAAGGGGAAGGATTCACCTTCACCCAAAGTCAGAGAGCCAGTGAGTGGAGGAATAGCCAAGAACCTCACTGCATTTGACTCCACTTCTCCTCAACACCATGAATAATTGCTAATCGCTCAAGTCTGATTTTAAGCACTTTCCGATGTGTAGTCTGAACAACTGTGGTTGCATAATAATAAACAACAGCAACAATAGTTTCCCAAAGTTAGTCTTGATGGAAGGACATGAATACTAAGAGGTGTTATCCTGGAAAAGAAATAGAAAAAGTTACCAGGGTAGGCTTGAAAGTTTGAGAAATGCTGAGTTGAACTGAACACAATAAAATCAATTTAAAACAAAACAAAAAGAATAACTGTTGGCCATTATCAGAGGCTCTCATGTGCTAATGTTGCCTAACAATTAAATCAAAGTGGAGGTGGTTTAGTGCCTCCTAGAGATGGGGATAATGAGAGGGTTGCTGAGAGAGTACACTAAACTTTCCAATAATATTTGATCATCTAACATTCCCCCCCTCCCTGGTAGAGTATTTTGTAGTAGTAAAACTCTGGATTATAGGTTGTGAAATACTTTTGAAAATTATTAGAGCAAAATCAAAACAGCAATTTGAAGCAGTTTATTACTAGGGCTGCTAATTATACTGATTCAATATTACCATGTGGACATAAAAGATGTTCTTCCCTAAGAAAAGGTTGTAATAAGGACAGTAGAAAATGCTATCAATTAATATTATCTGAAGTCATAGTTGGAGGGGCCCACCCCCTGCCTTTTCCCCATCTCCATTTCTGTTTTTCTTCTGTGCTATCCTAAGTCTATCAGGCAACTATCTATAGCCTTGATGAGCTCACCTAGGAAAATGGGGAAATTGTTTCATTGTTTCTCACTTAAACATGGCAGATGGATCACGAGAATTCCCGTGTTTTCATATTACACAGTGTTTTACAAAGTATCATACTTTAAAAAGATACTAGCTTGTAAAAACATGTAATAAATAACTTCAAAGTGCAATGGGTATTTAATTTTAAGGCATGTTAACATTTATAACATTTATGTAAAACGTTTTTTGTACTCATTCAATAGAAACTCATCTGGCCACTGGGGAAAGCTAGTAATAAAACTACTGGTCCGCAATGTGTTAAAATACCAGGGAATGTCCTTTATAGAGATGTGATGTGTGTTTTCTTTTATTTATTGGTTTTTACAGAGAAAGGGAAGGAAAGGAGAGAAGGAGAGAGAGAAACATTGATTGTTACACTTATTTATTCATTCATTGGTTGATTCTTGCTTGTGCCTGACCAGAGATTGACCCACAACCTTGGTGAATTAGGACAACACTGTAATCAACTGCCACCTTCCCTCCCCAAGATTTGATAGTTCTTGAGTAGCTCCTCAGATTTTGAAATGATAAAATTAAAAAAACAACAACCACCTATTTAAGCTAATAGCTCTTTATTTTGCCAGATAAGAACACAAAAACAAGAACAAAGGCAGGGTGCAGTAGGTGTGGTTGTCGGGGGGATGTAATGGGAACACCACATATAGGGGAGTCATATGCCTATGAATTGTCTACCTCCCCCTTCTTGGTTCAGGATGACACATGTACCTCATTTTGCCTCACTGTCTTTGGAATGTTCATGCTTATGTGAATTCCCTGTGCTTACCTATTAAAATTTGATTTTCTCCTGTAAATGTGCTGTATTTTGTTTGAATAATTCGACCCTAAGAACTAAAGTCATAGGGAAAAATTTCTTAGCCCCCAAAAGATTTTCCCTTCTATTCCCCCACACTTTGGAGAAAAAAAGAGGTGGAATGTATACCTATACTTGGTATTTGTAATCTCATTCTAATGGTTGGTTTTGTTCACAAAAAGTTCCTAGTTTAATGAAGCAGCCTATCTCTAATGGAAGAATAACAAAGAAGGGGGACTTGCATGTTCTGTTTGGTAAAGTGAATACAACATATGGAATTTAGTAAGTGGCTGCTAATATTATCAGCAGGTGGGTTATATAATATTACAAAATATTTGCTTTCCAACTGAAGTTCTATAAATGGTCTTAATTTGGGGGTCTATAAAGAAAAGAGTTGAGAATTTAAAAACATGGTTACTTTAGGGTGTGTGCATACATATAAATATAAAGACATTTTTAAATATAGAGGGGGAGAGAAAAATATGTATGACATTATTTGTTCATATAAGATTTTCTTACAGTTTGATTGCTTAGCTTATTTTATACTAGGGGACCGGTGCATGAAATTCGTGCATGGGGGGTGGGTCCCTCAGCCCGACCTGCACCCTCTCCAATCTGGGAGCCCTCTCCAATCTGGGAGTTTCTGCCTGTCTTTGCAATCATATGAGCGAATTGTCTGAGAACCCCCAACCCAGTTTGGTTTGGTGCTCACAGAATAATAGAGGTCATTTTTTCTTCTTTGCTCCATTGGTGGAGATTTCCTAGAAGATACAGGATATCTTCCTTTTAATTTTTCTTCGACACTCTGACTTTACTTATGTCTCTCACCTTTGCTTTCCCCCATCACCCACCTGCAACAGTAACTTGCTCCAGGCTCACTTTGCTCTAGTGCAGGGGTGGGCAAACTTTTTGACTCGAAGGTCACAATGGGTTCTTAAACTGGACCGAAGGGCCGGAACAAAAGCATGGATGGAGTGTTTGTGTGAACTAATATAAATTCAAAGTAAACATCATTACATAAAAGGGTACGGTCTTTTTTTTTTTTTTTTAGTTCATTTCAAACGTAGTTTGCCCACGGCTGGCCTAGACAAACAATAATGAGTACAAGCCCGCGGGCTGTAGTTTGCCCACGGCTGCTCTAGTGTCTAGGAGATCCCACAATGCGTCTGCCACCAGAACTACGATTCCCAGCATTCCTGGTGTTCCCCATGCTCTGGGCTTCCACTTCCGGTCCAGGGGCTGCCACCAGAACTACGATTCCCAGAATTCCTGGTGCTCCCTGTGCTCTTGGTTTCTGCTTCTGGTACAGGGGCTACAGAAACCAAAAGGACTGGGAACTTCAGCTGCCCCTAGGCTGGGCTGATAGGACCCCATACGCCACTGGCCACAGAGAGCTGTCTGACCAATGGCTGATTCTGGCTGATTCTGTGGGGGTGGGACTTCCTCCTCCCTGCTGTCAGTCTCCACAGCAGCAATGAGGAAGCTGGGGCAACTGAGGGAACCAAGCCCCTCAAGCTGCCCGCTCTCCACCCGCTCTCCTACTCTGCTCTCCATCCGGCGGCTTGGGGGGCTTGGCTCACTCGGTTGCTGGGAGCAGCCAAGGGAGCCAAGCCTCCCAAGCCACCTTCTCTCTGTCCGCCCCGTCCCACCCCATCCCTGGCTGCTTGGCGCCTGCATGCATGCGTGCTGCCCACAGGCCCACCAGCTTTGTTGGGTTAATTTGCATACTCACTCCTGACTGGCTGTGGGTGTCACAGAGGGACAGTCAATTTACATATTTGTCTATTATTTGTCTAGATGGTTAAGAAAACCAAAGATATGATTTCTTTGGTGATTAGATGTAAAAATTTCATAGATATTTCATAAGACAGGCTATATCCACACCTTATTGTATTATCTATTTTGTGTCTATTGTTTTGTATTATTTCTTTAGAAGTGGGCATGAACTTGCTTTATTGGTTAAATATTCTTGCCCTTAAGTAAGTACAAAATACAGAGAGACATTTTACTGAGATAATGAATTTATCTGATTTTACCTATTTTCATAGAATGAAAGATAATTGGCTTCAGATTCTTTATGTTCTAGACTTAACATTACTACTTCATGACTTTGTGGAAGTCAGTTAATGATATTCCTGCTTCAGTTTTCTTAAATATAAAATGGAATTACTACCTTTCTCTTTCATTTCTGCCCTTAAATCCTGAAACAAAGTCCAAGTATTCCAACTTCAAATGAATGCCTTTATTTTAGTCCCATTAAAATATTGCTAACAATTCCTAATGATGAAGGCTATTGTACAAAACATTTCTATGCATGCTGAAATTGTACAGTTACTGAACTGATTTCCAGCAAACATTCCAGATCTTTAAATTCAAAAGCATGCTGGCACTTTGATATTCTGGGTCTTTGGTTAGCAGTGAGCACATGTCTAACAGATGTCTCTAAAAAAGGGATCTTCTTTAAGAAAATCATAAATAAGACAAACATACATTCCCTGTGTTCAGTGAATGAATACAATATATAGACTAAAGGATGATGCTTATTTCAAAGACACTGCCATTGTGTGAAACACTTTCAGATCTCATCCTTTGTAGCTGGCATCAATGCTGGCAGCATATTCTTATTGAATAATTTTAATATAAGGGAGTCTTTGTGGATTTTCTTTGAAACAAACCATTTGGAGAGCATCCTGTGAATAAAACAAGGTAGTTAATGTTGCCTTTGTTCAAATATTGGTGTAAGTTTAATGTAGTAGTACTGAACTTACTTTGTTGTATAATTCAAATGGACTCTGAAGACGGTAAGAACAGGAAACCATTATAGTAACTTCTCCATCATCTAAGTACATGAATGACAATAAAGATGGCAGTTCATAGGATATTTGACTAGAGCCCAGGGAAATAAAGTATTTGCAAAATCTACACTAATAAAAGAGAAACATGGTAATTAGCGTACGACCGCTACCCTTCCCATTGGCTAATCAGCATATCCTTATGCAAATTAACTGTCAGCCAAGATGGCGGCTGGCAGCCATGCACTGAAGCGAGCAGGGAGGTTTGCTTGCTCCAGTGACGGTGAACTCCAACGTTCCCTGCCTGCCGCTGCCGGCCTCTCAGCTGCAACTCTAAGCAACTATGTACTATGTTGCAAATAAGAAGCTAAACAAAACCCCAGAAACCGGCTTTCATTCAGCCGGGCTTCAGCCAGCCGGACCGCAACATTGTATCGATGTTTTCAGCAGCGAGGCCTCAGAGCTAAAGCTGGCCCAGAATAAAAA
>NW_005364372.1:7297762-7340312 GCF_000412655.1 Myotis brandtii | reverse complement strand
TTTTGTGCACCGGGCCTCTAGTCCTATATAATAAAACCCTAATATGCAAATAGACTAAACAGCAGAATGAACGGTCGCTATGATGCGCACTGACCACCAGGGGGAAGACACTCACTGCAGGGGCTTCCCCCGGTTGGGGGCAGCTTCTGTGTTGAGCATCTGCCCCCTGCCAAGAGGGAGGTGACTGGCAGTGGCGGCGGGGGGGCGGGGGGGAGTCAGAGCTGACCAGTGGGCAGCACCAGGCCACCAGCCAAGGCGGGTTCCAGTGGGGACCCCCCAATCACCCCGCCAACTGTGGGGCCACAGATGGCCCTGATCGCCAGCCAGGCCTAGAGACCCTACCCTATATATTGGGAAAAGTCTCTTTGATTTAAAAATTAAAACTGGCAAGGCTACTCTAACACTGAAAAAACAGGATGATTCAGCAATGACATGCATGGACTCTGGTTTGCACATTTTGTGGTCAGCCCTAATTCTGACACGTGTAACTGTGTGACAAAACCAATTACTTAACTTCTCTCTGCTTCAGTTTTTCCACCCATAAGATGGGGAAAATGGTACTACTGCCTCAGAAGGATCATGTTATGTACTACTTTTTATAATCAGGGCAAAAAAATGTAGCTGCCCATACAACAGCAAGATGCCACCTGTATGAAAAGTATGGTCACTGGTGCATGCAGTGTCCCAGATTGCAAGAGGGATGTCCGACTGCCAGTTTAGGCCCAACGTTCCCCAAGGAGTCCCGGATTGTGAGAGGACACAGGCTGGGCTGAGGGACACCTCCCCCCCTCACCCCTGGGTGCATGAATTTTGTGCACCGGGCCTCTAGTTATGAATTCAAGTTGGCTGAAACTTTGGAATCTCTTATTACAACCTTTTAAATTTATAAATGATACCATTGAGTTAAGCAATTTTACCCAGTGCACAGAATGGAGAAGGTCAGAAATTGGGACTCGAGTCAGGATACTTAACACACAGTACAATGTTTTCCCATCACTATATCATAAATGGTGACAAGTTCACTGTGCTGTCTTTTGAAATAACTAAGCTTTATAGAGGTAAATCTCTGGAATGTGTAGTGATGTACAGAAATAAGTGGTAAAGAATGCTGTACTTTGTTTTAAATTTAGGTTTTATCCCTTGTGTTTATAAAAGCAAATTTGAGAGCTTTAAATTTTTTTGTGCATTGAAAAATTCTGAGAATTTGTATCTACAATGATGCATTCTAACACGCTACACACTATTTTCACTGTATTGCAACATATACGTACATTTGACATACATAATTTAAACTACACAAAAATGTTTATAGAAGAAAATAATTCTAACTTAATTGTTCAAAATTCTGTTCATAGTTCATTTGCAGAAGAATTTTTATTGCTCAATACTTGCTGCCATTATAATTGTCTGTTCCTAAACACACAAGCAAGAAATGTCACATTATCTCTCTTGTCATCAAATTCAACTGAACCTAACTCCAAGCCTCTTCTTGCTTGGCTGATTAAGAAATTCAACTTCAGTCATTTTGGCACCATTCATCTGCCTCTCTAGGACCACACAGGAAGCCAGAAGTTTTACGGGATCACTGGAAAACGGGGGAAGCCTCAGTTCTTCAGCCAAGTATGATGCTGATGCTATGCTATGCCCAATAAACCTAAGCCAATCTTCTTGAAGATATGTAGTGCCAGTCAAAGGGATCTTTGTCAAGTCTTTCTAGATCAGCCTTCCTAGAAGAGCCATGGACTCAACCATCCTCCCCCAGGTTCTTTCTTACTCTTGGGGGTTCAGTGAGGACTAAGGCATGGATTCCTGCTAATCATGGGTCCAGCCAGCCCTTCATCCCCTCCCTACTTAAGACAATCTCCTCTCTCTACTTCAAGGCTTCTGCATCCCTGCATCTTCCCGCACTCCTCTGCCTTTCTCTTCAGCCTCCAGCATAACCCCTCAATAAATGGAGACTTATTTATTTATTTATTTATTTATTTATTTATTTATTTATTTAATGCAGGAGGCAGCCAATCAATGATTCTCTCTCATCACTGATGTTTCTATCTCTCTCTCCTTCCTCTTTGAAATCAATTAAAAATATTTTTTCATGTATAGGGCGTAATGTCACAGGAAAGTCATAGCATCCTGCCACCTGTGAAGAATAAGCCCAAGTTGCTGTTGGATGTGTTCTACACAGAGGAGCCATTCTTCAGGCACTCTGCTCTCTTCACACCCCAAATGGAGGCTTTTATAAAAACAAAATCTAGGAAGAGATTTTATCTGTAGGTAACAAAAGGAATACAAATTCTGACTACTTTTTGGACTGAGGAAAGGAATGAGATAGAGATGGCAAAAGTAAGTAGCTCTTGTTTTTCTAATTCTTTCACAGCAATGAAAACAAAACATAAATTAACATCTCAATAAATATCCTGACCCATGCTCTATACTTAAGACTGTCATCAATTTACTCTGTATTTTCATCATTATGAATACTGGTATATAAAAATAATGACTAAGTACAATCCTTTGTTACTATAATATCCTATTATCAGAGGGGACCTGGAAACTGATGCAGTACCATTCTTCATTCTGAAGGATGTTAAATTTAAATACTTTTCCTTGTAAATAGGAATGAATAATTCTAAGAAAAGCCAACGATTTTTAAAGCACTAATATCACCAAAGTTGACAACAGTTTCAGAGTAATTTGCACATAGCTCTTATATGATATAGACCTGAACCCTAGTTAAAATCAATCAATAAAACATTGAGTAATTATATGAACAACTTATTTTCATTGCAAATCATTTTAAATTAGAACATTCTTCCCACCTCTCCACTCCACCTAATAGAGACAGCAGAAAATCAAAACGTTAAGACAGGAATAAATGACTACTGGTGTTTCTTCTTGAATGACATAATGATAGCTTTGGTGGCCCATTTCCCTATGGGATCTCTCTTACCTCTGCTCCACCCATGGCAACTGCAGGCAAATAACATACTTCATGGGTCACCCGCTTCAGGACTTCTGGGAAAAAGAGAGAGAACCAGCGGTTATTAGGCTGTATTTTATAAAAGAAAAACAAAGTCACAAAGTGGGCTAAGAATTTTGATAGCCAGTGAAAACAGATATAAAACAGCAGAGATCATTCAAGAGGGAATCATTCAATCACTACAATAATACACTTTAACATACTCTTCATTTTGAATTTTCAGACCTGAGCTCTTATATGACCTTTTTACAACAGTTACTAGTTGCATATTCATTTTCAAGAAAGAAAGAAAAACAAAGAAATGGTTAAGCTCTAAATTTTGCTTTTTAGTTTGAACTTCCTAAAATGGTTCCATCTTGTATATAAGGGGATTGAAAGGAATTTAAGGATTTGACCCTTCTAGTGTTATTAACAATAAGTAGAGCTAAATGTATAGTTATAGATTTTATTAAGTATCATGGTGAGTAGTCGCTCTATCCACTGAGCCAAACCAGCTAGGGCAGTAGTGAACTTTTTGAAATAAGATTGCATAATGTAGCCTAACACAGTGTTCTTATATAATATTTTGCATAGACTATGACAGTTCCTGGCAAACACTGAGAGAGGCAAAGATTTGGTAAATTAATAAACATTGAATATTCTGCTTAATAATGCCATTTTCACATGGAAGTCTATTTAAATACATGTGTTCCAGGAAGTTTTCATTAAGGAGCTTTTTTCAGAAACTGATTTGGGGCAACAGGCATCAGAGTCAACCATTGATATTATTAAAAGTTCAGATCTTCTGCAATTTTCTTACGAATTTTATTACAGCAGATTAAATGTTATACATTTTCATTCTTCTGTGTGGTTCAAATAGAAAACAAAATCCAAATCATTTAATATTTTTAAACATAGTTTTACTCATTTAAATTACTAGCATGGGTAAAATCATTGTAATTTCTTACACTAGTAGAACATGAGTATTAAAGAGTAATTAGCATAGATCACTCATAAACATTTTGTTAAATCTGAAGATAAAATTGAATATATATTTTTCCAGTTTTATAATGATGATATAGAAACTAAAATTCTACATTGGTCAATTTACACTTATTTTCTTACAAGTTGCACTTGTTATAAGAAATATCTATAATTATATCTTTATAAATTAATTATTCTGACATATGTTCATATTTCAAATATAAATGTAAACATAATAAAAACTAATTACAAAGTCACATATTGTAGGTAGATCATTGTTCTCAATTCTTTACATTTTTTTTTACACATTTATGCACTTCGCCATGTGACTTTGAAGTCCCCCTATTAGAAGCATTGATATTGGGCCTGGCCAATAGAATGTGAGCAGAAATGATAGTGACAGTCAGTCTATTTCTTGAGGTCCAGTGACATACCAAGAGGAAAAAAACAACAACTCCCCAGTTAGCTGTTGCCCCTATTAGTTTGGCCCCAGAAAGAAAACACACGAAGAAAACCTGAATCCAACTGTGTTGCTAAGCCCAGCTGGCCCAAAGCAGTACTGAACATAGTTCAGCTGAAGCACAAAGACAGTCTCCTAAGCATGAAGATCAATGCTTCTTGTTGTATGCCAGCGGAACTATGTGGTTGTTAATTATACAAGAGTGTTGAAGCAATAGAATAAAGTTATATAAGTTTATACAATATGCTTATCTAAATGTGAGAAATAAACACACTTAATTCATAATGAAATAAATGTATAAATCATTTGGACAGAGAATTAGTCCAGCATACTTCTCGACCTATGTCATCCTTAACAGTATGATTTGGGCAAATCATTGTGATTCTCAGATTGCCCAACTGTAGTGCTAATGTTGGATGGGGTGGTTTCTAAGATCCAAATACATTCCATAAAGTAAGAACACCTTTGCATTCCAAGAACAATTACAAGGACCAAAAGAGAAATAGTTCATAAGTTGAGTGTCTCTAAAAACCATTATTGCAACTTACATGTTACTATCATTTATTCATGTAGGGGTTACTATAAAATAATAATCTTGAGTCCAGATTTTATGCCAGGCACTATAAGGGACGAAGATGAGATGGTATTTTGTAGGAAATGAAAAATCTAGTAGGGGTCATAACACAAAAAGAAAAATCTAAGTGTTGTAAAAATGTGACTAAGGGCTTTAGGAAGGTAATCTCTTCCAGCTGGAGAGATTAGGAAAAGCTCTTGAGAGGAAGTGGCCTTCAAACTGGATCGTGGAAGAAACGTAAAGTCATTTGTTGACTAAAGGAAGGACATTGAAGCAGGGCAGAGTTAGTTTGAAATGGTGAATTTTGCTCTTTCAGGGGAGTTTACTGTGTCAGGGACAGAATGGAGATAAGGCTAGAAAGAGTTAGGGGCCTATTTTTGAACATAGGTTTCTATGTTCAGGAACGTAGAATTTATTATCATGTAGAGAATGATTAAAAACTAAAAAAAAAAATGAAAACAAGAGTATCTAATGAGCTTTAGAAAGATCCAACTGGTAATCCTCAAGGGAGAAAAGAGATAGAGAAGATTCAAAGAAAGCTGGAGGCAGTTTTGAAGGGGCCTGAGCTAAGTTGGGTGGGAGAGGGCATGGCTACTTTAAATACAAACCCCAGCAGAGTGCATTCATTTTGAGCATACTGATAAGATAAAATGATGGAGTGAAGACTGATTTAACTGCTAGATGATAAGAAAGTAGCTTTTTAAAAAAATAAAATTTAAGTATTTAAGGAATGTTCTGAAATTTTCAATGTGTATAAACATCACCTAAAGTTCTCATGAGATATACAGATTTCTCAGCTTCAACCCTAGAGAACTTGAAACAGTTGGTGCTGAGAGAGACCCAGAATTTGTGTTTTAGTAAGTGCCTCAGTGATCTTGATACGGGTGGCTTGCAAATCATTCTTTGACACTGGTTGGAAAATATTTTTTAGATTACAATTATTGTTAGCTTTAGTTTAGGATAAGGGTGAGGGTGAGCTTTAGTTTAAGGGATAGGGTTTGGGTTGAAGTTACAGTTAGGGTTAGGGTTGGAAAACAGCAACAATACAAGGAAATATTTATTGCCCACTTCCCATGTGAGAAACTTGGCTAAAGGCATGCATACAGTATCCTTTTTTTCAAACTCATCGTAAGCTTAAAATATTGCTATTAATATTATTTTCCAACTTACAGAAAACCAAGAATTAGAAGGGTTCCACAGCACTTTGAAAATCATAGAGCCAGTAAGTGATGAATTCAGAATATAAATCAAAGACCGTCTTATTTTAGAACTCATATTGGAGAAGTTCATGATATTAAAGGTTTTTGCTTTTGTCTTTATTCCTTTACTTTCCCTTTTCAAAACTTTCATCGAATTGGGACCAGTGCCACATTTAACAAGATTGTCTGATTAAATTTACGCCAGTAAAAAATTTCATTCCTAAGTAGAGAAAGACCAGCTGGAACATAATCAGTCATCACAGTGGGATGCCCTAGATATGAAGATGCCCATCCTACCAAGAATAATACATATGCACATAGCCGTAATTTTAAAATAAATATAGAAAATTTCTACAGCATGTGTTATTATAACCATTTAAGTAGACTCACAAGAACTTTAAACTGGGACAATATCATTGCCTTGAACATTTTCCCCTGTCTTAAATTGACATTTCAAAATAAAATTTATGATCTTAAAGGCTAAGCATTAATTGGCTAAAGGACTAGTCTATAATAAAACATGAAGATCATATTTAACTTTATTCTTCTTAACTATCTTTTAGTTCAAGCTATTTTATTTTTTAGATTGAAGGACTAGTCACTTATTTACATTTCCTATGGCAATGGAAGCAGTGGTAGCTTATGTTGCTTCAAGAAAAGGAAATGAGTTAAATATGTTATGGGCCATATTCAAAGTCCAATTATCCCAGCACAGATATTAATCCTCCCCACTTCAAGAAACAGGCCTAAAGAGGGAACAATTGATAGTTTTTTTTTCTCTCTTAAAACTTAAGGACAAATGCACAAAAACAACTTCTAGAGTTGGAGCAGCAATTTATATGTCATCAGTTGTAATTTTTCAGTTTTAAACTCTGTTCATTGTTATTTGTTCTTGAAGATGTTGACTGAGCAAGAGGTGAGGGTATTATGCTATCACTTTAAACTGATAGCAGAGTTTTTATTTGCTTTTTTTAATGACATTCTTTCACATAGTGACTTTTCTCCTTTGCTCCTGGAAGATGATGTTAAAAAAGTTCCTTTTAATTTCAGAGTTCATAGTCAAAGTCAATTTACAAAGCTTTAATTATTATTTTCTAGGCCTTTATGAAGTGGCTTTTATTTCAAGTTTATTCAGAACTGACAGCATCCCAGACACTATGCTAAACTATATGCAGGGCACCAGTAGGTACTGATTTCTCTGCTTTTCTTTCCTTATGAATACACCTTGCTGTATATTTTCTTATGTCCTCAAGGAACTTATTACCCTTTAAAGAATAAGGAAAAAATAAAAACCTACTCAGCACCATTAGCAGAAAGTTGGATGTATGATAAAGAATATATACTTCAAATGAGAGTTGCATAATTTCTATAATTCTCTTGAAAGAATCATTTATCACAGATGCTAGGCATTTGGCCCTGAGAGGAGATACATCAGATAACCCTTTAAGGTCACATTTCACATATGTCCTCTGGTCTCCACTTCAGTATAAACTTTTTGATTGCTTGGTAGAGTGGAGAGAGCCAGGTAGTTGTCTATAGAAATGGGAGACAGAAGAGTGTGCAACAATTATTTATTTAGGATATGGTTATTTATTGGGACACCAAAGAGAATCAACTGAAACTATTTAAAACCAATGTATAAATACAAAATGTATAAACAAAATAAATCCATCTAAATCAATAATAATCTTGCATTTAATAAAAATACTTTGAGAATATCCCACTCCTAATAAAAATAAAAAATAAAATATGCAGTAATAAACTTTAAAAAATGGACAGAACTTGTATAAAAAAATCTATAGAAAATTAGTATCTTTTTATATAACTAGTTTGCATAAATGGAGAGATAACAGATGTGAATACTCAATATTGCAAGGATGTCGATCCATTCCAAGTAAATCTATAAATTTAGCACAATTCCACTCAATATCCCAATTAGATTTTTCTTATAAGAATATGTCCAATTTTTTTGTGTGAAGAAGAGCATTTGAGGTAAAGTTTAAAACGCATTTTATATTATTAATTAATACATCACCATATGAACACACACAACCTAACATATATAGTAACTCAATTTATTGAAGTATTACTTGAAGTAGAAGAAAATATAATCAAATATTTGGTATTGAGATAATTGGCTAATCATTTAAAAAAGCATACATCAATAGTTCCCAATCTCATGCCTTATACCAAAATAAATATAGATTAAATAAAATAAAATCAATATATAACAACTATTTTTTTCTATTAATGAAATTTGACAAAAAATAGAAGAAATGGCAAATATGAATTTGTTGAAAATTTTGAGTAAGGACTTTAGTGACATGTATCATAAATAAAATAAAATCAATATATAACAACTATTTTTTTTATTAATAAAATTTGACAAAAAAATAGAAGAGATGGCAATTATGAATTGGTTGAAAATTTGGAGTAAGGACTTTAGTGACATGTATCAAAACTTTAAATCACACACAGAAACTAATAATTCAATTTTTAAGAATTTATGTCAAGGTAAGAATGATAGGTGTTATATATGTAAATGGATGTCCAGTGTGGTGCCATTAGGAGGTGAGGTCTTTGTGAGGTGCTTAGGTGATGAGGGTGGAGCCCTCATAAATGGGATTAATGCTCTTATAAAAGAGAGCCAGAGTCCCAAAGCACCTTCCACCAGGTGAGGATACAAGAAGAAGCAAGCAGTCTGCAACCCTAAACCAGTCACAGGAACCTGACTTGCTGGCACCCTGACTTAGACTTCCAGATTCCAGAACTTTGAGCAATACATTTTTTCTGTTTATAACCAGTCTATGCTATTTTTAAAAAACAATTTCTCTTGGGGAAAGAGAGGGAGAGGGAGAGGGATATATATAAATTTATTGTTCCACTTATTCATTGGTTGGTTCTTGCATGTGCCCTCACCGGGGATCGAACCCAAAACCTTGATGTATTGGGGTGATGCTCTAACCAACTGAGAGACTCAGCCAGGACCCAGTTTCTGCTATTTTGTTATTAAGACTCTTCTTGCTTATGTCATGATTCCCCTACAACCATTCCCCATGCGGCAAGAGTAATCCTTTTAAAATGTTAAGTCATAACTCCTCTCCCTGAAATTTTCTAATAGCCTTCCATCTCATCTAGAGAGAAGAACCGTAATCATAATGACCTAGAAGATCTCAAATATTTTCATATCAACTTCCCAGGAATCCCTTAGCCTAAATTCAGTAGCATGTTTAGTCCTGTTGCTGAGAGTGGGGTATGTAACATATTACCATTAATTTATAGGATTGTGCATGATGAAGAATGTCTGAGGAGTCAGATAGAGTTGACTTTGTGAACAAAAGGATTCTAGTTTCAGTTTCATCAGTAGGTAGAAGTGCACCTCAACTATCCTAGATCTTGTTCATTACTTAAGATAAGAATGTTGTGGTGGCTGCAATGGACAGAATGATCAGAAGAGAAATGCTATGTAAGGAGTCAAAGTAGAAATTCAGATAGAAAACAAAACACTTTTAAGGCTAGACATAAAAAGAAAACAACAACAACAAGAAAAAAACTACTGTAAAAGTTAACTAAATTGAGCTTCACCTGAACTTAAAGGGAAAGCTATAGACAACTAGGAAAATGTTTATAAATGAAGTGAAAGCTTGGTATGATAGGATATGGGTAAAATGTACCATTGATATAAAAGCAAGGCCAGAAATATGGCCCTAAATTGTGACTGTAAATCAATATACACAATCAATCTGTTTTGATGGAACAGTGATACAAGTAAAGAAATTCTAAAGGACAAAAATAGTATAAAAAGAAGTCCATTTTAATAAAATAGTTGCTTTTGCACTCCCCAATCTTTCACTTTCATTAGGCATTTCTTCCTAAGGTTGGCTATGTTAGCATGCACTCCTTCAGACAAAGAGCAGTTCACTTTATAGACACCTTGTAACAAATGATTAATTTCAGCTCAGGGAACAATGATAGGGTCTTCAAGAACAGCACTAATTTTTCTGACCATTATACAGGCTTTGGCAAAGGTATGTTTACAGTTGTTCATATGGAAAAATATACAATACAAGAATAAATAGTGATGCAAGAATAAACTCTGTTTTTTTAACTCACAACTGCAAACCTACTTTTGCCAACCCCTGTATCATACACAGATAAGTGGATTTTTTAAAAAAACTACTGACTACTATGTTTATTTAGAGTATTTTTCATTAATATACTGTCTCCCACATTTAAGCTCATTTAATGTAAAAATCATCTTTTCTACTTAAATATCAAGATAAAATTTGAGTATTATAATTACTAATATAAGTCATCAAACACTAAGAAAGAATATTTAAAAAGAAGTAATTTTACCATATTATTGAAAGGTCCAGACCTTTTAAAATTCTTATTATGTAAAACTTATACTCTAAGTTAGATTACTAAGGCAAACATTCCCAATTGCTATATAGTGCATAAATAGTAAGGTTTTTAATATTATATATTAATAGGAAGGAAATCATGGCTTTGATTAAATGTATTTAATACTTACTAATCATATCTGGAGTTCTCTTTACCTAACATTGTTTACCTGACATTTAAAAATTAAATAGGAAGAAATGCATCTAAACCTATGCTACACATTTGAAATGGTTAGTTTATATTTGGTATAAAAGGGATAAAATTTATAGTCCTGAGTGACAATTTTATGTAACAAGGCATGAGAATGTAAAATTCCATTCAAATTCCTTTCTTATCACTATTCATGAAAACGGCATTTCTCAGCTGGGAAAGCTAACAGTGATATTACATGGTGACATTATTTCAGAAGAGTTGTCTACGATGCAGAATATCTAATTTTTTCACACATGAGCAAGGACTATGCAAAATTTAGCATTTAATTTGCATTCTATATGCAATATTTTAAAGGGCAAGATTAGGTATTTTTTTGAAATATTATAATAACCTCAACTTAATCTAAAACTAAAAATTTTATATTTATATACCTCTTTGATCCCAAGTGTTTCCAAATAGTTCCACCCCCCCAAAAAAAAGAGTATATTTTGATATACTAAGATACAAATGCTATTATTGCTGCTTTAGTAAAAAGGAAACTGGAGCATGAAATTGCATAAATGATTTTCCTAAGGCAACCCAAATAAAGTAGAGAAGTAGAGAAATCATAACATAGCCACAGATTCAGTATTCCTCATTTTAGTGCTTGACACTGTTCTTTTAAATATTAAAACTAGCGGAACAGCCTAATAATAGTATGTGCAAGGGGCCAAACTGTTAACTGCACTGTTTTCACAACCTTATAGAATCACAGTCCATGCAAGACCATGCAATTTAATCACCTGTCTTTATGGACAAGGAAACTTAAATCTAGAGGGATTGTGACTTGCCCAAGGCCATAGAGTGTATTAATAGCAAGATGACTCACATTGAGGTGTCCTTTATTCCCTGCAGAGTGTTGTGTCCACAATGATTAAAGTGAATGAAGATAATCAGGTTGCCAGATACTTTGATTCTTTATGTAACTAGATTAATGATATAACAAGTTTAGCCCATGTATGAATTTTGACTTTAATATGTTTCAAATATGACCTGTAAATAAGGCATTGTTTTTACTTGCCTTTTATACTTAAGAGGCAACATAATTTAATAATCTTTTTTACTTAATTCAGAAATAAAGATAAAATGTTGGCTACTCTTCACATATGATTCTCCGCTTATTTATTTTTAACAAAATAGCCATTAACTCATATCTCTGCAGCTTAGCCATCTAAAGCAGATGTCAGTGAACATTTTATGTACAAGACCAGGTAGTACATGTATATTAATAGGAAGGAAATCTGGCTTTGATTAAATGTATATGTAACTCCACAATTCCAGTGTAACTAACAGTGTTTGTAGCACCCAAACAGCCACAGACAATAAGTGAGTGAATGGAAGTGTCTGTGTTCCAATAAAACTTTGTTTACAAAAACAGGCAATTGACACATGGTCTCTCACTTGTTGATCTTGATCTAAATCACAGTGACTGCAGATGAAGGCCCAAGATAATGACATACTGTGGCATTTCAGTTCATGAATATTTCAGTTCTGTAATAAAAATCAAAGTTTTAGTTTTTCTAAGTGATATCTATAGACCTGCTGAGTTGCCATATCTCTTTAAAAATAAAACTTATCTCAACCTTTCTCAGACTTCTTTCTTGCTTTTTAAAAAATGTTGTCTTGCCCTAACTGGTTTGGCTCAGTGGATAGAGCGTCGGCTTGCGGACTCAAGGGTCCCAGGTTCGATTCTGGTCAAGGGCATGTGCCTTGGTTGCGGGCACATACCCAGTGGGGAGTGTGCAGGAGGCAGCTGATCGATGTTTCTAACTCTTTGTCCTTCTCCCTTCCTCTCTGTAAAAAATCAATAAAATATATTTTAAAAAATGTTGTCTTAGTGTTATCATTGGCATCATTCTTTTTAGGAAGGAAAATTGAAGAATTAGACAATATATCGAGTTTAAAGAGCATGCACGTTATATGCTTTCTTAATGTAAACACAGATATTTCCATAACTTTGACCCCCACATCCATTTGTCTCATTGCTTATTTTTGTCTCTTGAGAATCCCACTGATATGCCAATAAAGGAATTTAAAAAGGTATAAACCCACAAGGTTGAGAGAAAACTGGAGAAGAGAAATCGATGGGCTAGAATTCTTAGCCCATGTTTGGAAGATAGGAAGCAGGAGTGGAGGTAACTCACTAGATTAGTGGAGGAGGCTAAGTGTTTATGTATCTGCTGAAGATATCGACCAATCCAAACTCCAAACTGTAAAATCTGGGGGAGACTCAGCGCTTGAAGTTAATAAGGAAGTTAAGATGTGAGGCATGGGAGTGAAGATAGGGATATTGGTTTAAAGTCTGCACTAAAAATGTGTAGCTGCCTCCTCCCTATCCCGGATTTCCAACTCTCTAACAGCCCTGCATCCCTTCAATGCCTCCATAATCAGTAGGACCGGAAGTTTACTCTAAAGAAACTGTGCTAGAGAAGTTCAGGGCTTGGGGTCACCCAGTCCGATGGGGAGCTGGAGAGAGGAATGAATGGAAAGCAAGACCAAGTTCCAGTCAGCACACTAGGCTTTATCTCCTACCTTGCTCCCAGAACACCAGCCATAAAGCCCTAAGAGATTTCTCTTTGAGAATCCAACAGTCCTGGAGAAAAAATAGGAAACACAGAAACACTATGTAATGATGGATGAGGGTCCCAATTAGCCAGCTTAAGCACTCAGACTTCTTTCTCCCTGCCTCTACTCGCCAAACTAACTACCATTTGTTTGGGATGTGGCAGAAGGGATCTGTGTACAGAATGACTGAAGGCTACATGGCCTTTTCTGTTTCTTCTAGTGCTGGACCCCCAGGAATCTTTACAATTTGTAGGAAGTGTAAGAGAGTGATTGGGACTAGATATTGTATTTGAGAGTATCCTGTGAAGAAATGACTCACCTCAGTAAGTTTATGAACAGGGAGAAGAGTAAAAGAGAGGAGCAACAGAACCTAGGGAGACACGGAAACCCCAGGGGAGGAAAAAGAAGCAGTGCCAAGGAAAGAAAACAAGTATCAGAATCATTGATTTACGTAGTATGTCACCTCCGCATTTATCTCCACATGTACAATTTTGTATTGTATTCAGAATATCTATTTCATCTTATGCCTCTCTGGTACATGTCATTTTCATCTGAAATTCCTATTTGTAAAGTTATTACTTGGTTTCAGAGTTATTCAGGCTCAGATGGTTCCCATCCCTCAGATTTTTCAATTTATAACAGCAACCTAACTAGTATATCTTTCCTGGGAGAATAAATTATTGTAGCTGTGGGTTTAAAATCTATGGTTACCTTCCAACCTCCTGCATTTTTAACTGAGTTTATATATCTGACTCTTCAGAGAGAAATATGAGTAAACAACCAGGAGAAGTTTGCATTACCTAATTCAATTGCACATTAGTGGCAGGATAAAGATGAACTCAAGGCCCCATAAGCAAGGTAGACAATTTCCTGGAGACTATTGTGTCTCCTGCTTTTCTATTTAGCTTTTACCTGGGACCAACTCAAGTATAATAATGGTGACAGTTACTAATAGAAAGATATCCCATTTTTATAAAATGTGGATACCCTACTAATATAGTAACAATGTTTGTATTATAAATTTAGTAGATGGAAGACCACAAAAAGAATAAAAACAAAACTACCAATAGAAGATGAATTGTAAGGAAGCATTTTTCAAATGGAATCATGAAGCCTGCTGGTAAACCAGGTTAATGTAAAAAAGATGACTTTAGTATAAGAAACATTATGAGCAAACAACTTCTGAATGGGGTGCCTACTGCAATCAGATTATTCCTTGGATATCGTGTCACTTAACTGAGGTGGGTTGAGCAAGGAGGAAGGAACTGCTGGGGCTTGGGAAGAACGGTTGGCTTAGTCCCATGTATCACTTTAGCTTTACTGGAGACGAGGCCATGACATAGTGTGCAGCATGCCTGCCTGCCTGCCTGCCTGCCTTGGTTTCCCTACATAGAAATCACCTACTTGACACAACTGGCAATTATTTCCTTGAGAAAGTTCTAATAATGAAGAAATATGTCATAATATACCCAATACTAATATTTTTCTATATTCTCCAACCTGGACACTCTGTCTAACGTATTTACAGTCTTCTGAATTCTTATGGCAATCTTTTGTGACAAGGTAACCCATTCAGTGCTCTTTTCCATTAACTTTTTAAGTGAATCTGTAAGATAAGAATTTATATATAGATTAATCAGATTTTATTTGTATATTACATATTATTTTTGTATAAAAATTGATGTAGACATGTAAGCATTTGACTATATAATCACACACACACACACACACACACACACACATTCACACATGCACACATTTGTAATTTATTTTTCTACTTTAGGAGGTTTTGGAAAATCATTTCCTTCCTGGCTGCTTTTGCCTTTGGCATTTGCCTCAGTAGCCAATAGTCAAAATGCCCAGCAATTTTTTCATGTTAACAATACAGACAAAATATTAGAATTAAAGTAAGATGATATTTCAATAACTCCCCCCGCCGATGTATGCATTTTTTCCAACACTTGAGCAAGCCATGCTTGAATACTTATGCATATTTTTCAGAATCAGCAAGCATACTTCTCACTTATTTGAGAAGCCACTAATTATTATTTTTGTTTGTCCATGTTTTAATGTATCATTACTTAAGGTGAACAACTATTCACCTTCCAAATTTTAGAAAAATATATCAAGTGAAAAGTAAAAATTCCCTACATTCTTCTTCTAACTCCAAGCATTAAAGACAATCACTGTTAACTATTTCATGTCTATCATAATTTCCAACCCCCACCACTGTTTTCTACCCCTCCCACTAACTGGCATTATTCAATATATTTTGAATTTGATAACTTTATATCACTGACATTATTCCAGATCAACATAAATAAATGATTCTATCTCATTATTTTTAATATTTAATAGCTTACAAAATATTCCCCTATTTTATTTATTTATTGATAGACTTGTATATTTTTAATATTATTAATAGAACTTACTTGTGTTTATTATTTTCATCCTTTATGATATCCCTGGTTATGTCTTGTTTCCAAATTGTTTTTTTCTTTTTTATTCATCTTTTATAATTTATTCTTTTTTAATCTTCCTTATTGGAAGATTATATATTTCATTAGTTTTTTCCCAAAGGATAAAACTAATGAAATATATAAAAGAAATAGTTTTTTGTTGAGCCTCCTTTGCACCTCTGTTTTTATTTCAATAAGTTCTGCTTGTATCTTAGTATGGTATTTCTCCTTTGTTACTTAGTTTTTATCTGCTTTTTAAATAAATTTATTCCTGGTATATTTTATAATAAAGTTTTAAAAAAAATTTTATCAATAAATTTTATGATTTCTGAATTGTGTGTTATTTAAAGGAAGCTATTTCACACACCCAAGGTAATAAAAGTTTCATCAAATATTTTCTTCTACTACTTTTATCATTTATCTGTTGTTGCTACTCATGTATTAAATCACTTGGCATTTACTTTTGTTATGGTGTGTGTTATTTTTTTTTTTCCAAATTGATAGTGAATTGTCCCAACATGTGATAGTAAATGTTTTCAATCCTCTTTTTAAAACCATATATTAAATTCCCACCTCTATCTGGATTTATTTCTGGATCCTTTTCCCATTCCACCTAGCTAGTTATCAATTTGTCTTATGATAATACACTGTTTTAATTACAGTAGCTTTATAGATTTTAATATTTTATAACACAAGTCTCTTCCCATTATTCTTGTCATTTTACTACAATTTTCTTAGCTATATTCACACACTTACTTTTTGATGAGTTTTATTTCTTTTAAGATTTGATAATACGTGCATATATTCAACATTTACAAATGGAAAAACAAAGAAAAGTAAGTTTCTTTGTAAACTGCTCCCCCAGCTCCTTAAATATCTGACAACTCCTTTTATCAGAGACATTCTATGCCATAACAAAACAAATATATTTTCCTTTTATTCTCATGAAATAATATCATTTATTATGTGCTTTGCCTTATTTCACTTGCTATCTTGGGCATTTTGTCAACATCAGACATAAGGATTATACCTGATGAACTTCAGAAATAATATGGCAAATTTTCAACAAAGTCTATATCATTGAAAATTCAAATATATGACCAAATGCCATTTTCAAATGCTGTTTCTAGCAACTTAAGTCATCACATTGTATTGAGGATATGCTCATTTAAAATACTTTTTTTCCCCCATAAATTTGGGCAAAGTTCTTATTTCCTCTCGGCTTCAGTTCCTCACCTTTAAAGGCAGTTTTGAATGAAATAACTGAGATCACTTTTAGTTCTTTAAAAATTCTACTATTTTATTATATTCTCAAAGTAATTATATTTTTTGAATTGATTTTTAGTGAGAGAGGAAAATAAAAAGAAAGGGAGAGAGAGAAGGGGGAGAAAGAAAGAAAAACATATACGTGATAGAGAAACACATCAATTGCCTCCCGCAAATACTCTCAGTAGTGATCAAACCCACAACCTGGGTATGTGCCCTGACCAGGAATCAAACCTGCCCCCTTTTGGTGTGCAGGATTTTGCTCCAACCAACTAAGCCACCCGGCCAGGGCCCAAAGTAATTCTTTCTTGTTAACCCAAACATGAAAGACAATGTATTGGAAGGATCAGGTAATATATCTTTGACTTCCTAGAAGAGGTGAGTAATTGATACTTAAAAAATTTTGTGATTACGGAAGCTTCAGTGGCCTCAGCCATAGCCAGCCATGAGTGCTCTACAAAGTATTGCCATTAATATGATTCAAGCCTCTAAACTTCCCTTTTCCAGGCTTCAAAATCCTATGTTTTGGACTGATTTGACTTGAATCTCCAGCCACCTCTGGAACAAGGTAGCAAGATATATAGAATAGCTCCCATTGCTGAAGTACTTCACTGTGAAGACACCATTGTCATGACCTTAGCAGCTATACCAAGAGGTGTTTATTCATCCAATATGAAGGGTACTCTGAGTATAATTCAGCATACTGAGCATATTCCAACTGTATTACATTAGGGAAGAAAGTACTGGACACAGTTATTAAGAAAACATGTCGATTTCACAAAGGGAATTTGGTAAACTAAATTTGCAGATTATATATATACACAAAAGTCTTGATTTTTCTTTTGAATTTATCTTTCTTGTTTTGGTGTGGGATTACTGCCAAATGTACGTTTGATTCCTTAAAAGGATATTGGAGTAAGTAGTATTGATTTCACTAGGAACTCAAAACATATAATTTCTAAGATAACACACTTATGTTTGTTATACAACTATTTATTTAATGGATATGGCATTGGGATTGAAAATCATGGCAATGTTATTTATGTATGAATGAGGACTAGTAATGTTGACCTATGAAAAGAGAGACTGTGAGGATTTAAGTAATGTATTCAGAGGAATTTAGGAATAAAAAAATGTTAAAAATCTGACATTGTAAAAATTTATTCATGGTCTAGCTTTTTGTTAATAGTTTTACCAGATAATTACTAGGCTGTGAGCTCCCTATGGACATGCATCGAATGCTTATCACTTGTTATCCATTAGAAATTGTGGCAAATGATCAATGCCTGTGTATTTGACAGAAGGAAAGTGTCTTAGGGCCGAGGGGGAGGGGGGGGAGAGAAATGGAATTACAATACAAAATATACTTACAATGAGACTAATAAAACCATAATTGTAAAGGTGACCTGGCATAGAACCCGACCAGGAATGCACACACAGAGGAAACAGTTGGGAATATGGATGTCAGAGCCGGGCTGACCCAGATAACAGGCACTTGGAGAAAGACTTGACTAGCCCTCAAACTCCACAACCCCAGGCACTCTCTGTCTTTCTCTTGTTCTTGTGCCAGCCTGTCACTCTCCTCTGATTCTTTGAGACCATATAGAGCCTACAACAGGCCAAAGAATATTTCTTTTTCATGGCCTTGAATCTTTAAATCATATTCGGTTGATATTTGACAAACTTGTCGACAGCCTAAATGGATTTTTTAATAGTGTAGCTTAGATAAATCTTTCTTCTGTTGTAGGGCAGCCAAAAATGTTTTTATGGCTAACTCTAGCTTAATAAGCAGCCAGAGTTTTAAAAAACTGCAACCATTTAATTTTTAATATGGATTGGTTCCTTTTGGTAATTAAAAACAAACATTTTGTAAAACTGCCAACACGTTAATCAAAATTATATAGGGTTATGTGCATCAGGCACTTAAACATGTTTTAAAACTTTCTGAGACAGAATCATGAAGTAAAATTAAAACAGATTGAAACAATGTTCTTTATGGCTTATGTCTGGTATAGACCAAAGGTCATAAATAAAGTTCAGCTAGGGCCATATTAAATTTCAGTAGATTCTAAGGCTTACTTGGTAATACATTATCTAAATGTGTGTGTGTGTGTGTGTGTGTGTGTGTGTGTGTGTGTGTGTGACTATACTAACACGTAGTACCAAGAAATAAAAGGCGTATGTATCACCTTGGTTATGTAGGCCTCAAAGTTTTTGCCACTGGTCAACTTTGGTCAATAATAATTGAAATCTCGTGTGCTTTTCACATTAGTAACAACGCTAATATGCTGCTCTTCAGTCAGGATAGTAATGTAGCTCTAGACCTTTCTTGGCAACTTAGAGAGAAAATGCTCTATTTTATCCAGAGAGCAAATAAAAGAGCCCAAAAGGTGAAATTTCTTTCTTTTATGCCTAGATGGGTGTGTTGTTAGTAAGCCCCCAGACAAAGGGTTATCTCTCATTTCAAGGCCCTTGAAGTGGTTATACTTTGCACAGTTCTCTGCAGTATGCTGGCATTTCATTCAGTTCTATTATTTTTGTAAAGTCTGGGATATTCCAGAATTTCTTTTGCCATCTTAGCCATTATATTAGTAAAACAAAAATTAAATACTAGTTATCTTATATTGGTTTGTAATAAAAAATCAATATATTGACATTTAATATTAAAAATTATATATTTTACCCTTTTAATAATAACTTACTAATTTTCCAACATCAACTTCTAATACATAAATATACAGGATGTCCCAAGAAATATATACACACCTTAACAAGTGGTAACTCAATTTTGAAAATCAAATGTATTTTATGAAATACTGTCTTTATAATTATTCTAAGTGTGTATACTTTTGGACACCATGTGTTTGTGTGTGTGTTATTATGCCACCCTGGTAGCTCTTTGTTTAATCAGAATCTTAGAGTATAAGGACATTGAGAATGATCAGACATTGTACAGAACCACTGAAGATTCCAAACAGCCAAAGCAATCTTGAGAAAGAAGTAAAAGCAGGAGGCATCACACTTTCTGATTTCAAAGTATATTTAAAGATATAGTAATCAAAATAGGATGCTCTTATCATAAAACAGACAAGTAATCAATAGAACAGAATATAGGGCCCAGAAAGAAATTCACACTTATATGGCCAGTTGATTTTCCACAAAAGAACCCAGGATATACAATAGGGAAAGGATAGTCTCTTCAGTAAATAGTGTCGGGAAAACTAGATAGCCAAATGGAAAAGAATAAAACTGGATCCTCATCTTACTCCAAAGCAAAAATAAACTCAAAATGTTTGACTAAAGACTTGAACATAAAGCCTAAAACTGTAAAACTCCTAGGAGAAAACTGCAGATAAGCTCCTTGATGTTGATCTGGGAATGATTCTCTGAATTTGACACCTAAATCAAAGGCAACCCAAAGGAAAAATAAACAAGTGGTACTATATCAAATTAAATACTTTCTGTACAGCAAAGGAAACTGTGATAGTCATTTTCAGAAAAAAAAATAGTCAATGTCAAAAAACCAAACAACTCAATTACAAAAATAGACAAAGGGCCTGAATAGATCTTTGTCTGAAGAAGATATGAAAAGGGTCAACAGGTACATGAAAAGGTGGTCTACATCACTAATCACCAGGGAAATGCCAATCAAAACCACAATGAGATATCACCTCCCACCTGTCATAATGGCATCATCCATAAATTAACAAACATGTTAGAGAAGATATGGGGAAAAAAGGAACCTTGGTACACTGTTGGTGGGAATGGAAACTAGTACAGCCACTATAGAAAACAGTGTAGTGGTTCCTCAAGATACTAAAAATAAGAACTATTATATGATACAGCAATCCCACTTCTGGATATATATCCACAGAAATTGCAATCACTATCTTAAAGAAATGTTTCTACTCCCATGTTTATTTCAGGCAAGATATGGAAACAACCCAAGTGTCCATCCACAGATGAATGGGTGAAGAAAATGTGATATATTATTCAGCCTTTAAAAAAGAAGGAAAGAAAAGATAAAATAAATAACAAAGAAGGAAAGCCTACCATTTGCAACAACATGAATGAAACCGAGGTTATTATGCTAAGTAAAAAAGCCAGCCAGAGAAAGACAATACTGTATGGTATCACTTATATGTAGAATCTTTTTAAAAAAAGTCACACTTGTAGAAACAGAGAGTAGAATGATGATTGCCAGGGGATGGGGTGTAGGGAAATAAGGAGAGGCTCGTAAAAACTTTTAAGATGAATTAGACAAGAGGATCTAATATATAATATGGGGATTATAGTTGATAACACTTTATTGTATAACTGAAATTTGCTAAAAGCTTAAGGCTTCTGCTACATTAAAAGGAAAGTTAACTATGTCAGGTGATGTGTTAATTTGTTGGTGGAAATCCTTTCACAATGTATATAAATAGCAAATCACCATGTTGTGCATGAAATATACAATGATTTTGTCAATTATACCCGCATAAAGCTGAAAAAAAGAAGAATGAGACAATTCTGACTACGTCAATCTCATGCTTTCAAAAGTTTAAGCGGAGAATGTGATAAGGTTCTTGATTCTGAACTTAATTTTCCTCAATAAGTAAAAACTAGTTTAATAATATTACATGATGATCACCTAGGAAATAATGAATTAAGTGAAGTTAGTTTAACAAACTGAACTGAAAAGGACATTCCCTCTGCTCAAAGACAATGCAGTATCATTCATTTTGAGAGAAGAAATCCGTTCCAAGTGTTAATAGTTTGGCCCACATAACACTTAGAAGTTTAAAGCACTTTGAAATGTGAAAGTGTATGTGGAGATGGACTTGGTCTGAAACTTGAACTACCGTATAGATCTGTCTGCTTCCTCTGATTGTTAGTTTTTCCATGTATTTTTGCAGGGGTATGAAGGTGAAGATCACTAGACTCTCATTTTCTTTATGTTGATGGAGCCACTGAAAGCCCCAAACTACCACAAAGCCAGGAAATGCAGAGTGTGGTCACTTTCCACAACCTATTATGAAACAGAATTGCTTAGTATTCTTGCGTTATGAGAGGTTTCAGTTATTGATCCAGAGCATAGATCATCAACAGTGAATGTGGCTGTCTTTCCCCCCTTTATTCTCTATAAAGAATCAGCCTGATATTGTAGCCAACCACAAACTTCTCGGCCCCCCTAAAGATTAGTGTACATGCATTATGAAAAGCAACAATTAATGTGTTTTTTATTATTGTATATTATTAATGTGTAGTTTATTTTGGTGATGAGAGTCTAAAATTACTTTTGAAAAAATGGTTTCCTGTAGTTCTGTGTTTGGAAAATAAAAGTAGCAACATTAAGAAATGCTTCAGCTAAAATAGAATGTACTGAGTTTTTGGCCTTTAGAGTAGAAGGCTAAGATGACTTACATTTTGCCTATTAATGCAGCTTTCCAAGTAAAAAATATGTCCTGTATCAACTACTAGATGATAAACCTGTTGAAGTCAGGATCTATGTTTCTTAGCTCCCCACAGCCCAACACAGTGAATAAATTCAACCCCATCATGTTGTGTTCAGTGTCATCATCAGCCACAAACTTCTCGGCCCCCCTAAAGATTAGTGTACATGCATTATGAAAAGCAACAATTAATGTGTTTTTTATTATTGTATATTATTAATGTGTAGTTTATTTTGGTGATGAGAGTCTAAAATTACTTTTGAAAAAATGGTTTCCTGTAGTTCTGTGTTTGGAAAATAAAAGTAGCAACATTAAGAAATGCTTCAGCTAAAATAGAATGTACTGAGTTTTTGGCCTTTAGAGTAGAAGGCTAAGATGACTTACATTTTGCCTATTAATGCAGCTTTCCAAGTAAAAAATATGTCCTGTATCAACTACTAGATGATAAACCTGTTGAAGTCAGGATCTATGTTTCTTAGCTCCCCACAGCCCAACACAGTGAATAAATTCAACCCCATCATGTTGTGTTCAGTGTCATCATCAGCATCATCATCATTACCATGTCAATAGCATTTATACAGCTACCATTTATTGATCACCTACTACCTTGCCAGTAGCTGAGAAAGGTACATGCCATATATTATCTCATTTAATATTCTCAAGACCTGTGCCAAATAGATATTCACCTATTTAAAGATGATAAAATGGCTGCTGAAAGAGAAGAGCAGATTATTAAAGTTCCCACAGTTGGTGGGAGAGTGGAATTAAACACATTTCTTTGTGCCTGCAGTTAGAGCCTCGAAGATAATGTAAATGTTCTTTTGTAAAGCTTTTCTAATTTGTAGCTGCTATACATTCCAGGATCTCATCTATGTTCGGAGATATCCAAAATGCCCTTACACTTTTCTGTGGGAACTGTGTTATCCTATTATATGTTTAGTGATTAGATTAGTAATACTGATCTCTCTTTTCCTCTCTTTCTCCTTTCACCTCTTCATACCCTCTCCCCTTCTCCACTCCTCTCTCTTAATCTCCTGGCTCTCCTGGTGATTTAAGGTTAGGTGAAATGAAATTACTACTTTTTCAATACTATGTAAAATTAAACTTTCAAGAATAAATGTTCATGAATTGGATGATTTAGGCATTAGCTATTTTTATAATTTCCAGAACAAAATAAGGGCTCCCTTAGAAACCATCGGGGCAACCTTGACTTCCTTTCAGTCTCAACTATGAACTAAAGCTGCTCTGTCATTGTTTTCTCAGAAAATGCTCCTTTTATTCCCCACACTAAATCAATGTTCACTTTATATATTGGAGTAGTACCATGCCCTTAAATCTTTTGTAGCAGTTATTATTAATTTTTTCAAAACTAGTTTGTATGACTCTCCATTACTCTGTAAATGTCATGAGGGTAACACAACTTCAACTTTTATGTTCACTACTGTGTCCCTGGTGACTAGTTCAATGCCTGGTAGGTAAGTATTATTCTAAAAATTGAATAAATGGATGAACAAATGACCCTACATGAACTGTCCCTCACTTCTTTCAACCTTCATTCTCTTTGGACTCTGTATAATTTGAGCAATTAAAATCACATTGAACGATCTCATAGATTTCAAAGTCTGTATGAACCTGTAGGAGAAAAAAAATCTTTATTTTCATCAGCCTCCAACTGAAATTAAGTATTTTCTTCTTTTAAAAGCTATCTTTATTGTTGAAAGTATTATAGATGCCCCCTCTTCCCTTCCTTTTGACCCGTCCACCTTGCACCCTTCCCTCCAGCATTTTCTTTAATTAGGAATATAGGCAACAGTAGTGGTAGCACTACCAAAAATTTAATCACAAGAAGAAATCAGAGACATTTTAAAATCACATTACAGTGGTTGGTAACATCACAGACTATTGTTAACATTCACTGCTGCTTTGATAGTTATTTTACATATTGCTAGGTCCTGTTATTTAATGTGTTACTAGAGTCACACCATTAAATAACTGCATTTCGACATAATTGGTTATATTTATAAGACTATATGTTTTGTTTTGTGCATTTTAAAATATCATTCTGAAAACTTAATCAACTACCAAAAAGGACCATGGCACAAAAAAAGATTAAGAATCTCTCATAGGTTGATATTTTGTATTAAATTAGTATTATATGCTAAGATCTGTCTATTAAACCAATTAAAGGGCAAAATAAAAATAACTATTAGAATAACCATTTTCTTAAAATCATAAAAATGTGTAATACGGTCAATATAAAAAAAGCAATATTGCTAAGGATATAAATTAAACTTAGAAATTTATATATTACAAAATGGTGAAAGGGTCACTCTCTCTCAATAAGGTATACCAATATAATCCCAAAAACTGAACCTGCATCAAAAAGGAAAACTTTATGACTTCTCTCAAGCAATTTCTGTATGAATATTTCCCTTCCAGAGAACACAAGCATTCTATTCACTTGACATAGGCCTTAAAGTTACATGTGTAAAAATTATCTAATGGATGATTAGATATTTTTATATGTTTAACATCAATGCCTATAAGATTTGTACATGTTTGTTAAAACATTTTCTGGACAATATTGCCCTTGTGACAGGTTTTCTTTTATAAATTAAAAAAGGTTTAATTTTAACACTGGATGTGGAGCACCATAAATATGATTTCTATCAATCTCTATTTTTAGGGCCATCTCTACTTCTAGAAAGAGATAACTCAGATTTTTTTCATTTTCCTTTTTAATTTCCGAGGAATTATTATGTTATTTCTTCTTTCCCTGAGTTTTGCTTTTTAAAGTGGAGGTAAAATGTGTTTTATGTTACCATTGCATTTTATTTATTTATTTATTTATTTATTTATTTATTTATTTATTTTAACCTTGCATTGTAAAAAGCTCTCTAGGCAGTGAGAAATCACCAGATTGGTTCTGAAGATGAAAAGAAAGCATATTGACAAGCAAATATAAGCCCCAACATCAATAACAGAAGTGATTGATAGGTCAAGTAGTTACTAAGCTAATTAAAAAACACACACACTGGCTTAAAAATAGAATTAATAAATATTATTTATTTTAGAAAAGTCATACTGTGTTACTAAGTGATTTGCTTATTAGTTATTATTTGTACATGAATGTGACCCCAAGGTCCTCATTTCTTGTTTTCTACGTTGATCTTTCTTGAACTTGTGGGGTGGAATGAGGGCTGAGGAGGACTGATGACGAGATATTTTAAAAGGTCTCTTGGCTCTTACTTGAAAAGTTTAGGAAACAGTGGACAGCATCTCTTTTAACCTTAATTGATGTACCAAAATAGATATTATGATAACCTTTAATCTCTCCCTAGGGATTTTTAAGAAGTACCTTTTATGGGAGGTCAAACTTGAAATAAATATTCCCTTTTAAATAATAGGGTAAATATATTTAGAAATTATACAACGAAAGTCACATGTTTTAAATAACCATCTAGCCTATATTTATTTCTCCACTTTGGTAAACAACACGTGAACCATAATATGATAAAATTCATAGAGTTCACCAATATGGGTTACTATCTATGCAAAGTGAAAAAAGATGTCACTTTTTGAAGTGTTAGTAGTTAACTCTTTTTCACCATATCTCTTATTACCAAATAGAAAGAAGTCTTAATGTTGAATGCTACCCAATATTCCAAAAATAACTGATTTACAACTTAAAGGATTCTTTTAGAACTTTTTTAGTTGGTCCTTCAATCTAAGAGAAAAGCATATTTAAACAGTAAAGTTACAAAACAGAAAGATTAGACTTTGACTGCAAAAATAGTTAGTCTTTCTCCATTTTTTATGATCACAAAGTCTTTTCTCTATCTCACCTAAGTGGAAATTTAACTTCTTGTTCATTAACTTGTTAATCATTCTCTGTTTGAGGACACCTGGCAAATTCCAACACAAATAAGACTGGAACTGTACCTTTGGCTTTTCTTACTTCCTCTTAAACACCTCAAGGTAATAATACTTGGCATCTGTATAGTTCTTTAGCAAATTTAAGCTCTGCCTCCTACACTTTTTTATTCAACCCTTACTAAAGTGTAGGATTAGATATAGTGCTATCTTAGAGCTAGCTTGCTTCAGCTTCTATTACATTTTCAGAAATAAGTTGAATAAAATGAAATATTAAGTAATATAAATGTATCAATACATAAATTGTATTAGATACAAAGGTACTCAAGACTCATCCTTTTCTAATTACTTTACCATAAATTCTATCACTCCTTCTCTCTCCACTAAGTAGCTAATATTACCCTAAATTTACTAAGGAGAAATGAAACCTTAAATAATGGAGGAAATAAATGACTTAGTTATCATGGTTGGGACTAGAATGGGGCCTCTAACTCATATCTACTCTCTCTTTTTTTGTCAGATACATAGTCAACACACATTGAGTACCTACAATGTGAAAGCCATCATAACTGGAAATTTACAGTCAAAACCTAACACCTTCATCTCCATCCTCACTCTCAGCTGATGACTTTGCTCTCTATTCCACAAAGAAAACAGAAACTCTCTATTCCACAAAGAAAACAGAAACTCTCAGAACTTTCTCAAGCTCCCTCAACTATATTGGATCATCTTTTTCACATCTGCCCCTCATCTTAGGTGATTTATTAGTATCTGTTAGTGTAGATTGTTCTTCTTTGAAACCCTTTCTTCTCTGGGATTCTAGGATATCACCGTGGGCTAGTTTTCCTCACCAACTTTCTGATGCCTCATCTCATTTACTTTCCTTCTCATCTCACTGGCCTCTAAATAGGGGATCCCATCATGTCTCATGGCTTTATAATCTTTCCATCTGTCTATTTATTTGTCTTTCTGACAATCTCTCAGATGTATATATCACCATCCCAGAAATTTCCAGATCTCAGTCTCTCTTTCTCTGACCTGTTTGAAATTTCTGCTTAGAATTCTAATAAGCATCTCAAATTCAACATGTCTTAAGCTTAAAACTGAGCTCCTGAGGTACCTGCCCTTTACCTAATCCTACATCAGCTCCTCCCACAGTCTTCCCATTTCATGCCCCAAATATGAATTCCTGACTTTTACTCACTCCCCAAATTCATCTAAAAGCAAATTTTTTCTCCACACCACCAGTGCCACCACCCTAGTCTAAAGCAATTATTCACTTTCTACTTCCAATACAGTAATAGCCTCTTAACTCATCTTCCTTCTCTTCCTTTAGGCACTTGTAGTCTGTTACCAACATTGTAACCAGAGTGATCCTATTAAAACTTGTTGGAACGTGACACTTCTCTGCTCAGAACCTCTCAATGGCAACCCATCTCATTTAGAAAAGAAGCCAAAATCTGTGCTATGCCTTGAAAAGGCTCATCCTGCTCTGTACCGCCTCATCTCACCTTGGCTCTCTGACCTCCTATCCCAATCCTTCACCTTGTTCTTTAAACATACCTGTTCTTCTTTCCCAAAGGTGGGCCCCTGTGTTTGTTTTCCCCTCTACCTAGAATTTTCCAAGTATGCTTATCGTAATGCTCTTATTTTCCTAAAGTCTTAATTCAAAAGCAACCGTGTCTCTGTGACCTTCCCTGGCCATCTTACAAAAAATTCAAACCTTCTTTTCCCCTTCATTATTTCATATCACTTTAATTTTTTCAATTCCCTTTTCTTTTTAGTATTACTATTGTATAGGTATGTTTAATGTATTCATCTTCTTTATGGCATCTCCATTTCTATTAGATAAGTTTCAGGAGACCAGAAACTTGTTTTTGTTCAGCATCTTATCCTAAAACCCAGAGGGTGCTTAATGCATAGCCATTGCTAAATAAGTATTTGCTGAATAAAAGATTAAATGACAAGGTAAAATATGGAAATTGGAACACTGAACCATCTAGTTAGTCTGATATTGGCATAAAGAAAGGAAATCTAGCCACGCTTCTCCTAATTATGAGGAAGTGATTATGAATACATACACCTAGGAAAGCAGGAATTTTGAGGTTTATTATCAGGTAATTCCAGGTCAGTTAATTATAATTTTGTTTGGAAAGAAGTTGCTTTTTTTCTAACCAAGAACATAAATTCCAAACTTATACCAAAGTAAAGAGTAATATCATAAATCATTGTGTTTCTAATATTCACTTCAACAATGATCAACACATGTCCCAACTTGTTTCACCATAGTCCCACTTACTTTCCCTTCAGCGCCCAGGTTATACTGAAGCAAATCCCTATCAATATATCTTTTAACCTGTAAATATTTTAGCAAGTATCTCCAATTCTGGGGTGCTGCATTTTATCTTGTGTTTTATATTCTGCTTCTGTTGTACTTTCAGTGTTGGGTGTGTAGGGTCATCCATTGGCTCTCTGTCCCACTTGTGCCCCAGAACATACAATCCCTCAGTCACCTTGTAACCATGGTCCTCTCTCCTAGAATACCACCTCCACACTCTGTGTGCCTGCCCTCCAACCTGTGCTCTGGACAGTTGTCTCCTACAGCCAACCCCATGAACACTGAGCATTCCAGAACTTGCAGTAGTACTCTGACCCTCTGTACACCTGCCCGGTTGTTTGCGCACCTGTAAGGTTTGTTTCCATGGGCCCTCTTTACATGTACACCACAAGCTCCAGTTCTCCAGTGAAAGCCCCAGCCCTGTACATACTCGCTTAGGAACTTGGCTAGCTGTAACCTTAATTCCTGCTTAGCTAGCCACTGTAGACTAGCTCTGACCTAAGTAACCAAGCAAAGTTATTGGGGGATGCAACCACACCTTTCCTAACAAGGTCTAAAGCCCACCTTGGAATCCCCCTTCCAGCCATGTCTTTCATTGCATACTTTCCCTCAGCCTTGAGTAATCTGTAGAGTTCTCTTCACATCCTTATGATTGATCTCTTATCATAATTTAATAATTTTATACTAAAATTTTCCTGTTCAAATTGATGTCACTTCTTTGTCCTAATAGAACTTGGATGTATATAAACTATTTATAATAAATTCCATTTCTCTTGGCTAACTTGAATAAATTTCTTCTTGTGATCACAAGATCTGGATTCAAACAGCGAGGACACACCAAGTGATTTTTCTCTCTATTTGAGATTTAGATGTTTCTGTCCTTGTCCTTTGACTTCCATGAATTTTCATGAAACTGACCTCAAGGTTTAGATCTGACTGCCCATGCCAGGGTGCAGTATACTTAGGTCAGTTTTGATGGACACAAGGTTTGACATATTTGTCAATAGCACCAGGAATAGTTTCCATACTATAATATTTAATAACCACAGGAGAAGGGCAAACCAATATAATTAAGGTTAAGGGTATGTGGAATAACCAACTCAGAAAAGCTTAATGTGTCCCTATTTCTATTTTAACTCTATTCAAGTTCATGAATCAATGAGCCAGAGCAAAGATATATAAAAAGAGTAAATATCCTGAGTTTCCCCAAATGGATTGTTAGTCATTCAGGTTAATTTTTCCTTTGAGAAAGCATGTAATTTTTCTGATATACCCATATGCTTTGGGGCTGCTAGTCAATACTCTCCTTTAAGAAAAAAAAAATCACAAAATATCTTCAAAGGTTATTTAATGATTGCTTTCATTAAGATATGTGCCCAACAGATTTCTGGAAGATTAGATTTATCGATGTTGGTCCACTTTGGCACAGAAAACTAAAAAAAAAAAAGGACAATAGAAATGAAGCTACTATAATATCTCAACCCATTCTGTATTTAAATGTGTTAGCCATTAATTACATCACTATTAGGCTACAAATTGGCTATACAATCTCCATGTGTTTTTTTTGATAAGCATTGATATAAAAATATTGAATAGAATTAGAAAAAAAAGGTAATGAATAGAATGCAATAGATTTCTGGAATTTTAATATAAGTATTTTTTTAAATTGTCTATATTAACAAGAGAGAATTAAAAGTAGTCTGATGATCAATAATTATGCTTAATGCTGGAGAAAGCAAAGTACAATGATTTTCAGTATAGCTGACTCTAATTACAGATACACCATCTTATAGAAAATGAAAAGAAGCATTCTGCTTAGGAAAGCTGATTAAACATTAGTGTGTAATCAATATGGTATTTTCAGATCATCAAAAATTAGTAACTAAATATTAACCACTCAAAGAAAATTATGGCTAGGTCATGACACATTAGAGAGTGTCACTGAAAGAGGGCATAAAAAATATCCTCCTGAATTATTTATTGTTGTAGTTGAAAATTATAAGATTAAAAAATAAATTCCACATTGAAAACAAAAGAAAATCAAATTTAATCTTGTCCACACAAGAATCCCACATACATGAGAGGCTCAGAGAAAGAAAAGGGGCTTGAGGTACATAAGACATCCTGAGCTAGGGATGAGCAAGGTGCCCTGGGGGTGGGGAGCATTGAGCAGATATTTAGTAAATAGATTGAAAGAATTTCTCTCTGATAATCTCTTATGGGCAAGGCCCCTGATTGAAGTTCTTCCAGGTAGTTCAAAAGGAGGGGCAGAAGTTTCTCTTGAGCCTGAAGCTAAAATTGCCTTTAGCTCAAAGTAATCCGCAGACCACTGAGGCACATCTTGGGGTGGCTCAGTTCCACAGGGGAAAGGGAAACCAGCAAAGTTTTTAACAACCGTAATCTTAAGTTATGGATTGATACTTGAAGGATTCCAAATGCCTGGCCAGTTTACATTTTGGGATGTTTGCTGACTTGGGTGGGGTGGGCACCTGGGACTGGGCTGGAAGCATTGTCAAGGTAGAGTGAAATAGTCTGTGGCTTTGTGGTACTTAAAGTTCTGCTAGGGACTGCTTCAAAGTCATGGTCATCTCTGAATCAAGACATATGTCATATTTTAGATCTCAAGGGTTTGAAGGTTAAAAAGCTAAGCTGAAAACCTATTAATGGTGGAAATTAATCCCCACAGTGTTCAGGGCCAAAAAAGCAGAGATCTGCCAGGCTCTCAATCAAAACCCAGATGAAGGTGTGGCTGAAACACAAGCTCACCCAGACTCACTTTAAAAAAAATTATATATATATATTTCAGAGAAGAAGGGAGAGGGAGAAAACATCAATAATGATGAGAATCATTGAATGGCTGCCTCTTGCACACCCCACACTGGGGACCGAGCCCACGCAGGTGCCCTCGACTGGAATTGAACCTGGGACCCTTCAGTCCACAGGGTGATACTCTATCCACTCTATCCACTGAGTCAAACCAGCTAGGGCCAGATTCACTTTTTTTTTAATACTTTTTTTTTAACTCCTTACCAGAGGATATTTTTCCATTGATCTTTAGAGAGAGTGAAAGGGAGGATTGGGTGGGGGGGTGAAGAGAAAGAGAAGAGAGAGAGAGAGCGAGAAACATCAATGTGTCTGACACATGGACTGGTTGCCTCCCGCATGTGTCCCCACTGAGGATGGGTAGCAAACTCACAACCGATGTACATGCCTTTAATTGGGAATCGAACCTCAACCTTATGGTCCACCGGCTGATGCTCTAACCACTGAACAACCAGCCAGGGCTCAACTTTCTTTTCTTACTAGAATGGTTTCTGAATAGAAATCTAAGGTAATTCATGTCATGCACCTATATAGGTAAGCAATATTTTCCTTTCTGTCTTCTTTCAAGATTTTCTTTCCCCCCCTCTTTACTAAGGTATTACATGTGTGTCCTTATCCCCTCATTGCCCCCCCCCACTCATGCCCTCACCCCCCTGGTGTCTGTGTCCATTGGTTAGGCTTATATGCATGCATACAAGTACTTTGGTTGTTCTCTTCCCCTTATCCCCATTCTTTCAAGATTTTCTGTTTGTCCTTGGTTTCCACAGTGTGAATATGATATGCTTAAATTTTCTTTTTCATTTTCACTTGACTTCCCAGTTGTAATAAGAAGGCTGATGTCAATTTTATTTTCATTTTTTTGAAGGTAGTACATGCTATTTATCTTTAAAAAGACTTTAGAACTTCCTTCTTATCTTTATACTTTTTTTAACCTTAACAGTAAGTATGTATATAAATACATAAATATATTTTTTTTATATTCCAATTTTGTCTTTGATATTTCCATTTTATGTTGAGACTTAAGTCTTTCTTCAGCCCATGAAATGTTATTTAGTCTTTCACTCTCAATCCTTTCTTTCTTTCGTTAAAAAATTTCTTCCTTTGTATTCTTCCTCTTGCCATTGTCTGGGGATAAGATGCTGGAGTTTCTGAAAAGATTAGGTCTTTCAACTTGACACCTATAATTTTTTTTTTGGCCTTTACTCTAAAAATGTCTTTGCCTTTACCTTCAATAGTAATGATTTATTCTTCATCTACTTATTCTATGATTTCACTCGAGTAAATTTTTACATTGGCAATGATATTGTAACTCTTCTTTATTTATACATTGATTCTTTTCTTTATCTCATCTTTTCTTTTTAATTTTATAGTTCCAGTAACTTCTCAAATGACTATGAAAATATAAACCTTGAATTTTTATTTCTCAAATTAGATCTGAACTTATGAGCTTAATTGTTTTATTTAGGCATCTTGTTCCTTCTCTTTCCTGTTGCTGATGTTTCATAAAAATAATCTTAATCATCTATATATTTTTGCATAAGCAACACATGGAATACCTTGACTTTCAAAAATGGAATGTCTAGGAGTGATTAAGCATGCTAAAACAAGAACTCTCCCTACCATTACTAAACTCCATTTTCTTATAGGTTTTTTAATTTTCAAGCAACAATCATTTACTAGAGAGATTCCACAACAATTCCAGGCTAATATAATACCACCTGCAAAACTCCAGCTTGACTTTTGAAAACTTCAGCAAATGCCCCAGAAAATAATCTGCTTAACCTAATTTAGATCACATGCCATTTTTGAAGAATTACCAAGGAAATACATGTTAATTATAACACATTTCAATCTTAAATCAAACATACTTTTTAAAAATAGACCTCACACTCTTATTTCAAACTATAAGATATATTTTTTTCACAGTTTTGGGTTATATGATGTCAATCATTTCTTTCCAATGAGATTTAAAAACAATTTTTTAAAATTGCTGTCACTCTTTCTCATGTAACTAAAAACTTTAGAATTCTGCCTTTTGAAATATTATAAAAGTATAAGGAAGCTTTCAATTTTATTAGAATAAACATCAAGAGGTGACACAGCTATCTTGGTGAACACAGATAAAAGGGCACCACCCTGTGAAAATACGGGGTGATACTGTTTATTTACATCTTCTAAATCTGAGTTCATTTTTGAACATATATGAAACATTAGAGCAAATATAGAATGAATTAAATTGTAAGAAATAGTTATTTTTTTACTACAATTGGTTTGTAAGCTCACATTTATCATAGGGATTAGTTTGAGACCTATACATTTAAAAAAATTACGTATAACTTATGACCACAAAAAAAGCTATTTTGCGTGATCTAATCCACATACTACCAAATTTATAAATTACCCAAAGTTCAAGACACCAATACAGTTATAGATTAAATTGTATTGATAGAGTATGGGAGGACTAGCCTACTGGCAAGAGAAATATTTTCAGTACAAAGACATCACTACTAACCAGTGAGAAGGAGAAGAAAGAACCTTGAAGATCAGCATGAATCTGGGACAATTGTGTAAGAATTTGGAGAGAAGACCTGTAACTTAGAGATAAAAAAAGAGCCTGTTTTAGAAAAGGATCAAAGCCCTAACAACAGAGAGAAAAATTGCAAAAGAAAAATTGTTGGAGGTGATCATAGGAATAAGCTCTCTTTTTTGGAGAATGAATTTAGCTGAAATTTTGTTGCGTCATTTAAAAAAAGACTTTGAATACATCACTGAAGTGTTTCTTCAGAGACTCTCACAGCTAAAAGTTCCTTAGTTGCAAGAGGCAGAAGTAAGGGTTTTGTTATGTAATGTGCTACACTTGATTTAGAACACTTTGCAGGCCTTGAGCTGTCTATTGTGCATATACACCGGCTAGAAAAGGTCCACAGAAACACACACTGTCATCAAATAATACTAAGTCAGTTTCCACCTGTGAGATTCTGAGGTGCAGGATAGAAGATGGAAATAGTAAGGTTACAGGATACTCTTAATATGACTGATTTAACACACGGCTTTTGATGATTTCTGAGACATGTTGTACACCTACATCACACAGCAATATGGAGTTTTGCTAGTTGCGATACTGAGTGACTCACAGCACAGTGCTCGAGGGTAGGAATGGGCTTTAGCGAGTGAGATGACCACCGAGCGTTCACATTTCATTGTGGCTTTGTGTTGTGTCTCACATTTATAGCAGATAAAATCCCAGCAAAGTGCTACAAAACTATGTTTCTTTCTAAAAAATGACTTTGGAAAGAAATCCAGCTGCTAGTGGTAGAGAGTCATTAAAAGTATTAACGTTTTTATCCAGAAATTACACTTTGGATAAATTAAAAATGGATTGTCAAATTATATGTTGGCTTGGAAATTTGAAGTTGTCAAGCCCACCATGAGCTCTATGTGAAGACAAGAAAAAGTGATTTGTGAATCTGATTCAGCAAATGTTCTAAATAGTCCAAAATTTGTTCTTATTGTGAAAGATAAAACTTTAGTAAAATCTGCAAAAGCAATTAACTTGTAGAATGAAACATGTAATGTTAGAAGGAAATGTGCTTTTGGAGGCATTTATCGTAATGGCTGCATAAATAAACCAAAGTCCCATATTATAGATGCATTAAAAGACTGAAGGTGTCATTGGCATTTTTCAGTTATACTTTATTGCATTTGAAAGAACAAAATATGTGCTTAGAGCTGTATTCTTGAATTTGAGAAGTTCTCAGAAAATACTTTACCACAATATAAAGGCTCTACTATAGTTCACTTAGAATTCTCAGGAAGGTTTCCTGATGTAATAGAAATAGAAAAATGATTAGAATCTAACAAATCTGGAATCTAGCCTTGATTTTAGTACCAGATAGATGTGTGATTTTGTTCAGGGCATTTGATCTTTCCAGTGTTTGGGTCCTTTCTCTTTTAACTTTAGGGGGTGAGGGGTAGATTAATAAATCCAGGTGTGCCCCTTCTAACTCTAAGCTGCCCTGTTTCCTCTGATGTTCTTTGTCCACAAGAAATATCAATATCCCAAAGTGCCTGCAGATAATTATATGTCACTTCAGCTGCTCCTACTTTATATGTTGGCAGTACTACAATTCAAAAGACTTTCTGCCATGAGATGAGTATGAGATTGGGATCCATCTACTCTTTGAGCAGACTGGCTTCTCTCCGCCACATGTCCTCGGAGTGAGTAAGATGTCACTGCCAAGCCAAACCTGATGACACTGTGGATTTGCACATTAGGCTAAACTATAGAAAAAGTTAAATGCTATTACAACTGTCTATGGTTTCATGTACCCTTCAATTAAATATTCACTGATCTGGCTGTGCCATTTATACACATTTTTGCATTCAAGTATTTCTGTAGCTTTTCCTCCTCATCGTTTTATCTGTGAGAATAACGCTTGTGGCATTTTATCTGTGAAGAAATGTAAGAAGGGGGAAATGATGGGTTTGTTCATACAAAAATCACTTATGTGCTGTATTCACCTCTGACTTTTGTTAGAATTAAAGAAGAGTAAGGCATCCAAAGCTGGTGTGAACCCCGTGTCTCCAGCTAAAATCATGAGAGGTTAAGATGAAGTTCCATTATAAATTTCATTTTAAAAGGCAGACATGTTTATCATACTTCTTGATAGATGAGATGTTAATTACTGAAATAGGCTGGGGTTTTCAGTCAGGCTTCAAGGCGTATTCAGTTCTGCCTCACTCTATGAGCTTGGCCTGCCTCCATTGAGTGGACCCTTCAGCTCTTTGCCCTCTGCGCTCTCTCTCTCTCTGTAGTCCATGTGGCACATATACATCCTAGCAGTCATCCATCACTTTTTAATGCAATCTACCTTCTTACATGTCTGCAAATATGATAGACCAGTCTTTGAGGACAGACTTGTTCACTTTTTCTACATTAGATACTAGGAGCTACCAAACACATAGTAGGTAACTTAATAAATGCTTGTTGAATAAATGTGTGAGTTATGTTCCCCAGATTCTACTTGTATGCTCTGAAATTTCTTTGCCAGAAGTTTTGCAATAGGCCATGGTGGAACTCTGCTCAATAAATTAATTGCCAAATTTTAAAAGTTGTCATTTCGAAAATTAGAGAAAAAGATTTTCTTCTAGCTAATGTTTATTCCAGTTAATATTTAGACAGAGCTTAATTCATGCCACGCTCTGTCCTAAATTCTTTACAGACTAATTTAATCTTTACTCAACAATAAGTGAAAGATATTTTACAGGTGAAGAAACAGAGGCACAGAAATGCTAAGTAAGTCCATCAAAGTCCTACAGACATTGGCAGAGCCAGGATTCAAAGCCAAGCAGGATTGAGGCAATGTTCATCTTAACTATTATATTATTGTTCCTTGGAACCATAATTTAAAAACACACACAAAAAAAGCTGATTTAATTAATTAGGATTGCATAAATTAATTGCCAAATTTTAAAAGTTGTCATTTCGAAAATTAGAGAAAAAGATTTTCTTCTAGCTAATGTTTATTCCAGTTAATATTTAGACAGAGCTTAATTCATGCCACGCTCTGTCCTAAATTCTTTACAGACTAATTTAATCTTTACTCAACAATAAGTGAAAGATATTTTACAGGTGAAGAAACAGAGGCACAGAAATGCTAAGTAAGTCCATCAAAGTCCTACAGACATTGGCAGAGCCAGGATTCAAAGCCAAGCAGGATTGAGGCAATGTTCATCTTAACTATTGTATTATTGTTCCTTGGAACCATAATTTAAAAACACACACAAAAAAGCTGATTTAATTAATTAGGATTGCACGATATCATCCAGAGGAATCTTTAATCAGCTATACTAGTAAAAATATTCCCTCTGGTCTTATTTTTATAATTTTTAAAAGTAATTAGCTCTGTAAGATAAATGTAAAGGATTGCCCCATTTAAAAAGGTGATGGGTTTAAAAATTTTTTTTTGACACTGACTTTGTTTACTAAGTCTGAGGAAGTGTGCTACTCAGCTCTCCAACACAGATCTATTGCAGCTAAATTTGTTGAGAGACAATAAGCAACTCAAGGAAACTTTACAAATTCTCATATGGCTGACCAGTGTAAATTTTGATTTCTACATTGCCTTACTGACCTCCCAATACTGTTTGATAATGTCTGTCTGTATGTATGTATGTATGTAAAGTATAATGATGCAGATTTTTGTGGTACTTTGATTGAAAATAACCTGGAGTCTGATTATCTTATATTTTCTTTTCTTTTTAAGAGAGAGGAAAGAAGAGGGAGAGAAACCTCAGCTGCCTCCTGCATGCCCCCCACTGGGTATTGAGCCCGAAACCCTGGCATGTGCCCTGACTGGGAATCAAACTTGCAACCTCTCAGTGCTTGGGATGACGCTCAACTAACTGAGCCACACCGGCCAGGAGTGGACAGTCTTCACTGAGAGCTAGTATCTGGGCTTCCCTGTGACACACACAAGCAGATTGCTGCACTGCGTCTCAGCAGTGGGATAAATATATTATAGGGAGAAAGGCAAAAAGTAGATGTACTTAGCATCAGGTTCTTCACTGTAAAACACATTTTGAATGTGCTGTGTCCAGAAGTCTTACAATACTGAACAAATAATGAATATGCATTTGTGCTGTAATTTTTGTTTGGGAAGGAAAAGTAGTGTTAATAAAGCTGGCAGACTTGAGAGAGACATTTCCTAAATTGTCAGAGGATTTCCTATTGCTTTAACTTCTCTTTGGTAAATTCTGATTATTGTTAACCAGTACATGAGGGCCTGACTGAATCAATAGTAGTTTAAAGCCAAATTCCTTCTGGTTAATAAGTTCTATTTTCTTTACTTTGAGTGGTACTTTTGTTGTAGTTTTTGAAAAAATATAATCACTTAAGGTGTGTTTATTATATTATAATGATTGTGTTTTATTAGGAAATGAAAATTTATATTACTAACCCAGAAAGTTTTATACTAATTTTTCAAAGATACTACATTTTATATAGAAGTTGCATGAGGACCATCTGTGGTATATTATTGTAGTTTATAAATGATTGGTGAGTATTTAGAATATACTTCAAACATTTGAACTAATATCTGTACTACAAATGCCATTTGCAGAGGTTAATATATTAGTTTTTAAGCTAGTATAATTAAACATACTATCTAATAGTACTGTTATTTAATTTACTATACTGATACAAACAATATGCACCCCTATGTTCATAGCAGCACAATTTACCATAGCTAAGATTTGGAAACAGCCTAAGTGCCCATCAGCAGATGAGTGGATTAAAAAACTGTGATACATCTACACAATGGAATACTATGCAGCGGTAAAAAAGAAGGAGTTCTTACCATTTGCAACAGCATGGATGGAACTGGAGAGCATTATGCTAAGTGAAATAAGCCAGTCAGAGAAAGATAAATATCACATGATCTCACTCATTTATGGAATATAATGAACAACATAAACTGATGAACAAAAACAGATCCAGAGACAGAGAAGCATCGATCAGATAGTCAAACCTCAGAGGGAAGGTGGGGTGGGTGGGGAGGGCAATGGGGGGATAAGGACACATATGTAATACCTTAATCAATAAAGAAAAAAAAATGGGCAAAAGAAGATAAAAAAACCAGTATTTTAAAAATAGATTATGCACTCAGTAGTGAAATTAAGGTATACCTGAGTATAATAGAACGACTTACAGAAAAAAAAATCTAGTAGGGTTTTATTTCAGAAATTTCTACGTAATTACCGAAGTAGGAAATACTTGTGTCTCATGTCGTACAAACTAACTGACACTTTTGAATCTTCTTTCCTATTTAGCTGTCATCGTCTTTTCACCCTACTGATTTCTCTCTCCTTCTTGCAGTATGACTCTTATAACACAAGTCTCTTATTTCTCTGGCTGCTTCTTCTGTCATTTTTGCCTTCCCCTTCCACATAAATCATAAGTGATGATGTTCTTCTATATCTATAGCCCACACATCTCTCCCAAACTTCTTTGCAGATATTTAACTCCACATCTCCACCCACATTTGAGTGACTAATTTATCCTTTCCTCCTTCAAAAACAAAACAGACCATAATATCTATGCTCCTTAGGCAATGTTCCCTATATTTGATGATTATACCAATAGCCATTCCATTGCTTAAATCAGAAATAAGAAAGTCATACTTTTTTTGTTCTTCTTACCTCTTACAACCAATCACCAATAATTCTATATTCTATCCTTTAAATATTTCACATCTGTCTTATTTTTAAAACTTTCCTCCGTGTTCTCTACTCATGCTAGGAGCAGCTTAGAAGAATCCAGAAGAATACTAAGAGTATTACTTTCATACAATCCTATAATTGTACCATACTTTCTATCTCTAATAACCCCATTCACACAAGATGTTGGATCTTCCAGGTTATTCATTATAATTCTAGCCCCATATCCATATGACTGTAGACGTCTACTAATCTGACCATAGCACCCACACACCCTTCCTCACAAACCCTCCCACAGCAACTGCTAGATCACATACTCTATTATCAGAAAAATCCCCAGTATTTTACCTGTTCTTGGAATATTCTCCCATCCTTCCCCTAAATGAAACCCAGATATCTAAAGGAGTAACTTTTTCCTTTTCTTAACGTCAGGTTGTTTCATTTCTCACTCATCACTGTGTATAGATATATTACTTAGAATTTCTTACTTAACATGATTTCTTACAATCCATTTACTTCAAACCACATTTTTTAGATTCATTTCTGTGGATCAATTACCTTATTCTTCTCATTCAGGCTGTCATCTAACAATCTTTGTTTTCAGGCAGCTCATGCACTGATGGCTAGAATTTACAGCTAATATTTTTGTTCCCTAGTCATGTCATTTTCTTTTTTTTTTTTTTTAGTACAAATTCTGCCCCCTGGCCTTTCAGATTTCTCCTTTTTAATGACCTTTTTATCATTCTATTACTGCCATTCTTATGATAATATACATAAGACCTGTTATCATCAAAATCTTTTAAAATAGAGATTTAAAGCAATTCTCCCTGAGATAAACAACTTTATTTTTATACCTTTTCTATCAAATATTTTTATGGCTGCATATACCCGACTTCACTGAGATCCCTAAGTGCTAACTCCAATACCCATCTCAATATTCATCTGCTTCCTAGATCACTCCCCAGATCAGCCTTGTTTCTCTGGACTATAAATAACATTTCTCTTTTGAAAATATTTTCAGTTAGTTGCTTAACTCTCCCTCTATTTTACTCACTTAGGAAAATAGTAGGGCTGGGTGAACCATACCATCTCTCTTTTCTGTGTCTAAACTAAGCTGCAAAGTAACTATGGAGGAAATAACCCAACTGAGTCAAAGAGTTTTTGCTATAGATTTTTGATTAGTACATTGACATTATTAATTTTAAATTGTTTGATTTGCACTCAGTGTGGCCCAACAATCATATTACATTTCCAATAGGCCGATTTCCACACTACCTGAAATCATTTTATGCAGTTGTCTTGAATGCAGAAACTGCTTAGCTTCTCTCCAAATAGTTTCCTGTTTCAGCTGGACTTACAAAAGCTGATTGTATTTCCCAGCTTCTTTTGCAGTTAGATCCAGCCAAATTCCTGAATTCTGCCCAATCAAATGTAGGCAAAAGTTATATCTGTCACTTTCATACCTACCCCATAAAAAAAAATCTACACACAATCCTTCTCTTCCTTGGTTTTCTGGTTGAATAGAAAACCACTAGGAGGACCCAGAAAATGGTAAAGCCACCAGTTGGAAAGAACGTGGCTCATGAGTGACTATAAGAAGGTAACTTTCTCCTACTCTGCCTATTAGTTCCGTTCTCAATGGATTGGATGAAGCCCATCCACATTGGTGAAGGTAGATCTTACTTACTCAATCTATTGATTCAAGTGCACTCTCACAGATGCACGCAGACATAATGTTTTACCAGAACCTGGATAGACCTTAGCCTAGTCAAGTTGACAGGTAAAATTAATCATCACAGGGTGTGATGAGATCCATGCTTTTTCCCTTTACTCTGCTATAGAGTCCTATACGTTTAATGTTTCCAGTTTACTGATCTAGGTTATGATTGCCTGTTTGACTACTACTTGTAAGTTTTATTGTGGGTTTTACTATCTAAAGAGACAACAGATAGGTTTTATAAGGAATTTCTCATATGCATGTCCTCCCTACCTTCTCCATGTAATCACAATCCTGAATTTTTTTGATTTTCATTATGGTTACTGCATATATTATTACATATGTATCTGAATATAATTGTATAATTATATACATACTCTGTCTTTCTCTCTCATATATATGTATATATGCATATGTGTATATATACACACACACACACACATACATACATATGCATACATATATACACACTTTTTTTTTTTATCCTTAGAAGACAAAACTCAGTTGGTTTCTCTACTTGAAGTCTCCAAAGTTTTGAGATTGTTTTCATGTACAAATAAAATCCATGCCATCCTCAGGAAGGTTTTTACATTATATTAAGCATCATATATATATATCTTACCTAATAATAGACAAACACGGTAATTGACCGTACCTTCGCTACACCTACCATTGGCTAATCAGCGAGATATGTAAATTAACTGCTAACAAAAATGGCGGCCGGCAGCCACGGAACTGGAGCGAGCAGGAGGCTTGCTTGCTCCAGTGATGGAGGAAGCCAAGGTTCCCCACCTGCCGCGGCCTGCTCTAAGCTACACTCTAAGTTTCAATTATAGAAGGTAAATAAACCCCAGATACCTGCTTTCAGCTGGCCATGGCCATGGAGCTGGAGCGAGCAGGAGGCTTACCTCCCGCCCGCCCTGGCTGGCTCTAAGCTCCTCTCAGGGCTACAAAGTTTCAATTATAGAAGGGAAATAAACCCCAGATACCTGCTTCCAGTCACCATTGCCACAGAGCTGGAGCGAATAAAAAAAAAAAAAAAGGAAAGGCTGGGAGCTTCAGTCGCCAGGGGGCTTGGTCAGTCT
>NW_005364372.1:7225554-7297126 GCF_000412655.1 Myotis brandtii | reverse complement strand
AGGGACCCCCCCGCCCGAGTGCACAAATTTTTTTGCACCGGGCCTCTAGCATATATATATATATTTAATTTCTGTTTTTTTGTTAATCCTCACCTGAGGATATTTTTCCATTGATCTTTTTAGAGAGAGTAGAAGAGGGAGGGAAAGAAAGAAAGAAACATCTATGTGAGAGAGAAACACATTGATTGGTTGCCTCCTGCACATACCCTGATCAGGACCCAGGCAGAGGAGGAGCCTGCAACCTAGATCCATGCCCTTGACCGGAATCAATCCCAGACCCATTGGTATGCAGGCCAATGCTCTATCCACTGAGCAAAATTGGCCAGGGCTATATATTTAATGGGCATTTGATCCTCAACACTCAGGAGCATGAAGTACCATATTATTAAGATTTAACTTCAAGTTAAGGTTGACTGATATTCCCAACCATGAGAAGTTTGGATCTCTCTGTTGCTCTACCACAGACTCTTTGAACTTTACAAGGTGCGTGGAACACAGGAGGGTTTGCTCCTTAAACCATGGTAAATCCCATCATACTGTCTCTCCTTGCAATACACAGGCACTGAACACCCTCTCTTCCTATTGCTCGCATGCTATGGTGCCTCTGAGAGGCTCAGACTAAACCTCTCTCAGAGCAGGCATCGCCATAGAAAAACATTTCTGTTCTTGTCAAGGGCTCGCGTTTAGGAGCTAGGGTTCATGGGCATCACGCCTCCACCTCCCCTCAGGCCTGCTGAGAATAAACAGGAGCTGTATGTCACCAATGAAGGAACTACACCATCCCACAAACCCTCATCCCTTCTAGGCTCAGGTAAGAATAAGAGTGCTGCCTTTCAGGCCCACCACCTATGTGAGTCTAGTAGCATCTGTATACGTCTCTCCACTTTCTACACACACATAAGTTATATATGTTTAACCTAAACGAAGGAGAATTGCTGTCACAGAAGTTAAATATTTCCTCAGTGGGTCCTAGAGAGACAAAACCATTGACCCCCCTTAAGAAAGAGCATAAAATAAAGACAAAACACACCTTTCATTCCTTCCATCTCTTTCTGTGGTGAAATCAACAGCTGAAGGAGGCGTCTATGTAAACATGATAGTCTTACCAGAATCCCTCTTGTATTTCTCCCTAGTTTTGTGCTATTGACCAGTCCACCTTTGTGTCTCTCCGTGCCAATGTTCCATGGCAGTATATTTCTGCAAGTGCTCAGACCTGTCACCTGTATTTCTATGGTTCCAGCTGCTCTGGACACTATTGGATTAGTGACACCATCCACTCCTTCACTGTGTACTCTGCTAAAAATTCTCCTGGCTTTTACCCTTGGGAAGTATAAGATCCTCTCTCCTTGTCTGCCTGTGTCTTTACTTTGAATTTTTTTCTTTGCTCTCTTCTATCCTCTTCTTCTACTCAGAATAAAGAAAAAAAAGGGAGGAATAGTATGGTCTGACCTGCCTTTTAGATGAAAGAAAGTAGCTTTCAGGTTGACTTTGACCCTAAGTCTCCTTTCACACTTCTTGAATTGCCATATCAAAAAGCATCTCTGTTCTCCACTCTACTTTAAATGGTACAAACTTTCCAGCATAACTATTTTCTGCTCACTTTGCTGTCGGCTACATCAATAGGTCCTAGCGCCCTTCCATATTCTGCAAAATCTTGAAAAAATTTTAATTAGAAACTTACAATCATCAAGAAAAGCTTCCATTTTTATTATCTGGCCCTGTTCTCTTTGTGAAAAACAAATGAAAAACAATGTTTTCGGTTAGCGATGGAACTCAGCTCTTAGTCTGACAAAACTCAGGTAGGGCTTCTCTGGTCTTTATTGTATCATCTATTCTTAGGTTTTTCATTGCTCTATGTTAGAGAAAGGACTGAGGAGGGAAAAAGCAATGGCATTTAGATCCTGGTGTTTTAGAAATTATCTAAAAATTGAAAATTGTTTTTATGCTAGAATAATTTTCTGGGTGCCTAAATTATCATTGAATTCCGGTATTATTTTCTTCCGAAGAATTTTTATACTATCTAAAATCTGCCTTCTGGCAAATGCTTAAAATTAAACTCAGTGATACTTTCCTATCAATAGTTTGTTCTAGCCCTCTGCTCCAAGAGACTACAATTCTTTTATTCTTTAGAAACATTTGAGTGAACCTCTGCAATTTCTTCACAACCCTCTTAAAATCTAGATCCCTAAAAAGGAGGATGAGTCTAAAAATCAATTATCTGTGGTAATTTACTTTCCATAAGTCACAAAATTATTACAGTAAACCATCTAATATGATGATGTACCATGCTGTAACACAAAGTTTGCACTGCTTTCATGCTTACAGGCCATTCTTATTTTTATAAATTGCATAGAATAAATACAGACAATCATGTTGCTTTTCAGCAATTGGAATTCTTAAACATTCCACTTAAAATGTTTCCCAATGCAAATTGGGATGATAATATCTACTTTATAATTAAACTATGGGGAAATGACTCAGCTGTCTGGATGTACATTACACATAGACATTCCTGGGTAACACCTTTCTGTTATTTCTTATTCTATTAGCATTATTTTTGAAGTTTCTGATCTTCACTGTCAAAGAAAGTTCTCTTGAAACCAGTCTTTGATCCATGTGCACTAAAATTCAGGAGGAAAGTGCAGCTGATCTTGGCTAAACATTTTAGCTTTCTAATCACATTTACAAGAATTCAAGTATAAAATATGTTAATAATACATATTGTAATTATAAAGAATGACTGTATTATATACTTCTTTAAATAGCTAGGCTATGATATTCTCTGAGCTTCTGAAGTAATATTTTTTCTTTGCTCTGTTTTGTTACATAAAGAGAACGACTCTCTCAATATCCACTTCTGCCCACTATATAATTTTACCCCCTTATCTCAAAAAATATGACATGACATCATCTCTTTGCATAAGATAAAAATGTGTCCTATTGTTACAGAGAGGTTCAAGAAGCTAGCCACACTGTATAAGATTTTGGTTTTTATTGCATAACAAATGCCACAACCTGTATTGACAGCACAGTCCCATCTCTGCCCTGCAGAAGGAAAATGAGAGAACTGGAACTCGCTGTGCTAACTGCTGAGATCACCATCATACATTATTAATTAAAATAAATAAGAAATAAAAGAAAAAAATGACTTTTGCTCCTGCTGTTTGAAAGGTCTATAGTGCATTATCTAGTTACCAATTCAATTTCTTTTACCACATCATGCATCCAGGCTTAAACTATGTGGGTGAGAAAGTTCTCTCGATGACCTTGTCACTTGACGTTTTCATAAATTCCCTCCACCCATTACCCTTCTTGTATTCACTGGAAACTCACTTCCCTGAACCTTATGGGCATGATCACAAAACTTGGAATAAAAGTAAAGCTGCTGTCATGGATGGGTTATTTCAAAAGAACTGAAAATACTGTGAGTGAATCTGTCACTTGGAAAACTTAGACTGAGTTCTACATTTTGGTAGGTGACCTAGGCAGAAATATCTGGGCTGTATGAAATATTAAGACTGTATCTACTAGATTTCAAAGCAGATAACTGAGAGGGTCAATTGATCAAAAGAGCAGATTTTTTTAAGGAAGAGGAGGAGGATTAAGAGGAGGAGACAGAAGGAAGGAAGGAAGGAAGGAAGGAAGGAAGGAAGGAAGGAAGGAAGGAAGGAAGGCTAATTATGTTTTAGTGAATTTACCAGCTAGTATACTAAAATAAATAGTCTTTTAAGTAAAAAAAATAGGAAAATCATAATCTCCTATGTATATTTGGTGATTTAAAAATATTTCTGCAAACTCACTGACATTCTTTTCTTTAAAAGGAGGAGCCAAATTTCCTGCCATTGACTGTTAGCTGGACTTGTGAACCATTTTTAATAAACAAAATGTGGCGAAAATCAAGGATAGGCCAGACAAAGGATACCTGGCCCTACCTCTTTTATATCACTTCTAGGAGAAGCCTGTTGCCATAATATGATTACACTCAAGGAGCCCTGTGAAAGGTTCATGTGGGGAGCTGAGGCCTTTTGACAACAGGCGACATCATCATGCCTGCCATGTAAGTGAGCCACCTTGGAATGAAACAATTCAGCTTCAGCCCAGAATTCAGATGACCAGGTTTGACCAATATCTGAATGTCACATCATGAGAAACCTCAAGCCAGAATTGCTCATTCAAGCTGTTCCTGAATTCATGACCCATCATAGAAACTCTAAGAAATTAAAAATATGTATTGACCTTTTGGGACAAAGTTTTGGAGTAACCAGAAACGGACACTACAAGAAAAGAAAACTACAGGATAATATAGTTGATGAACAGAGATGCAAAAATCCTCAACAAAGTATTAAACTGAATTCAACACTACATCAAAAGGATCATACACCACAACCAAGTGGGATTTATTTCAGGGATGCCAGCGTGGGTCAACATCCACAAATCAATCAGTGTAATACACCCTATTAATAAAATGAAGGCTAGAAAGCACATATAATGATCTAAATAGATACAGAAAAAGCACTTTACAAAATCTGGCATTCTTTCATGATAAAAACTCTTAACAAATAGGGAGGGAATAGAGGGAACGTACCTCCCCATATTAAAGGCTATATATGACAAGGCTGCGGCTAACATCATACTCAATGGTAAAAAGCTGAAACATTTTTCTCTAAGAAACAAGTTAATGACCACTCTCAACATGTTTATTCAACATAGCACTGAAAGTCCTAGCAACAACAATAGACCATTAATGCCTAGTCATGATAACATTTTTATTCTTGAGCATCTACACTTTGAGTTAACAATAGAGATCAATTTCTATTTTATATGTATTCTATTACAAACTTGGTTCTTCTCTTTCTCGGCTTAAATCGCAAAAGAAACACTGTAATTGAAACAAATAGGAGTTAATATGAAAGATGGCTTTTGTATATGGTGGAGTAAGCAGTCTCAAGAATAGTGCTTATTTCTTTTTTTAAAACAAAATTATTCATTCAACAGACATTAATTAAAGGACATCTCTGTGCCAGGTACTGGGGATCTAGCAGTGAATACAATGGACATTACGGAGTTTACAGAGAACATAATCTATATTAGTACTTAATTTATGAAGAACTTGGAGTGATGAAGCATGTTCACATTGTAGCAAGCAGAGAGGCCCTCTGCACTTAATCTCTTAGCCTGTGCTACTCAAAGTTCTTGTCCACGAGGAGGTCCATGAGTGTGCCTGAATGCGAATCAACATTGCTGCCTTCTTTGAAAAAACTCAGCTTCAATTCTTCAGGAAGCTTGGCCAGATCAGTGTAAGAGTAGAATAGAGAGAAGACAGAATCTCTCAACTCACATAATAATAAAACATCTATTTCTGGCACTCCAAGAGTAGTAATGGTTGCATCATTCTCGTTAATTTAACATTAAATATTCAGCAAGCATTACCTCATCATATAGGTTCAGTTGCTATAGAATTATCAGTTCAACTGTGTTCTAATCAATTTAAATGTATTTTTTTGAGCAGAAACAATGGTGAAACCCAAGTAATTTGTAGATATATAATGCAATTTTAAGGTTGGAGAAAAAAAGCTACATGACTAATTTAATATGATTGATTAGGCTAAATTTCATTACTCTCAGGGAGTTAGTTTTGTTCTTGTTAACAAATATGAATAAAATTAGTAAAACAATTTGATCAACATTGAACAATTTAAATACAAAATCATATAAAGTTAAAAATAACCTAGCCCAGCATTTAACACAATAATGTCCCCTTCAATTTGAATAGCAGGTGGTCATCGATCAGCACTCAGCAAACTTTTTTTTCTGTAAGGAGCCCAATAGTAAATGTTTTAGATCTGAGGGCTACACACTCTTCCACAAGTACTTAAATTTGCTTCTGTAGTGTGAAGACAGCCATACACAATACCTAAATTAATGAGCATGTCTTTGTTCCAACATAACTTTATTTATAAAAACAGGCAGCTACCTGGTGTTTACCCATGAGCCATAATAAGTGTTCTGACCTCCGATTTAGACTATGGATCAGATACAGCAATCCAGACCTACTGTGAACAAGACAGTAGTTTTCTTTGATTAGTACTGAAGCCATGTTTTCAAAGGATGAAATGCATTAAACAGGTTCTTGGAAATACAACCACCTTAAACTTTGTTTCAAAATCAGTCTGCTTTGAAACAATAGTGTTTGCTATACACGTCCAAATGCACTTGAGTTCAACTCATATTTGGTTTGAATGCCTTCTGTGCTTGGTATCTCAGTATTTCTCAAGGTAACTCATTAACTGATTGACTATATTTAAAGTAGAAGCCTGGTGCACGCAATTGGTGCACAGGGCGGCGGGGTAGGGAGTGTGTCCCTCAGCCCGGCCTGCACCCTCTTTAATCCAGGACATCCCTCTCACAATCCAGGACCATTGGTTCCTAACCGACATCCCTCTCGTAATCCAGGACCACTGGTTCCTAACCACTCAATGCCTGCCTGCCTAATGCCCCCAACTGCCCTCCCCTGCAGGCCTGGTCACCCCCAACTGCCCTCCCCTGCCAGCCCAATTGCCCCTAATTGCCTCTGCCTCAGCTCCCACCACTATGTCTTTGCCTGGAAGGAAGTCGGACGTCCAGAAGATGGCCGGTTGAGCCTCACTATGGCTTTGCCTGGAAGGAAGTCGGACGTCCAGAAGATGGCCAGTCGAGCCTGTCTAATTAGCATATTACCCTTTTATTAGTATAGATGAATTAATCACCACATTCTCTGTTTATATTACCTTATCACATGTTAATTTTATAGGTATTAAAGTACATAATACAGTATTGTTAATTATAATCACCATTCTGTACATTAGATCCCCAGAATTTACTGATCTTATAACTAGAAGTTTGTACCCTTTGGCCAACAAGAGCTAAAACTAGTTAAAACAGCCAGTGCCCTCTTTTAGGGTCCTCATCTATTTTTGACTTAAATTCAGGCTGGCAAATGAGTTTGTCAGATGCTACTGGGACTCCTCTGGAATACAAATGAAGTAAGATTCATTCATCTGTAACACATATAACTGACAGAAGATTACTTTTCAGGATATGTAAAAATAATGTCTACAGATCCATAAAAAAGAACTAACAATCAGATTGACTATAAGATTTTAATGATGATGACTATAAAATTCACAGAAGAGGAAATCTGCATGGTCAATAAACCTTAGTGGGAAGGGAAGCCCTGTGACACTGATGTGGGCATACATAGTCACTTACGGTACCATTTCACGTTCATCTTATTTCTCACTTCCTAGGTATTTGTGTGTAAGAACCTCATACTAACATTTGTGTTCCTGATAATCTTTTGAGTTATTTCTATAATAGTTACTCTGTGTTTTTCTTTCTTCTGTGTCTTTTTTTTCCCTGTGAATTTTTACTCCAGCCATCAACTTTTAATTTTTTTCTAATTATATATACAATTTCTAATTTCTCATTTCCGTATTTTCCTTCTAACCCCCCATTTTTCCCCAACAAAAAAGTCTGAAAGCATCAACAGTGCCCACATCCCAATGTTTAATCATTAAGAGATGTAAGATGTTCTCTTCTGAAAACATTCCGGCCTTCAGGATTGTGGAAATACAATAAATATTTGTCAAAATCAATTGAGATACACTATATACATTTTATCTTCACATGATATCACAAAGGGAGATGGCAGCAAGTGTACGCAGGGATAGAGAACACTTTCCTACTACCTATCCTTGGCCTCTTGAGGACCCTTCATCCGTGGGTATTTTACGAAGTTCTCTAATTAATGAGAATCTTTCACCTCTACCATAACCTAGGAGTCAAGCTTCTCATTTGGATTCCCCTTCTTCCCAAGGCTGAGATGGCTGTTTTTCACAAATTACTAGTTGAATCTTACTCTGTGCCAGGCATTGTCCTCAGCTCTTTACATTAATATTTTATTTCTTATAATGTAAGAACTATTATGATTCTCATTTCATAGATTTAACAAAACCAAGGGTACTAAGAATTTACAAGTCCAGTGTCAAACTGTTAGTAAGTGGAGGAGCTGGGGTTCAAAAGAGAAGTAAGTGTGAGGAGGCACCAAAGAAATGAAATCCTTTATTCATCTTACTCTTCCCACCCAATGCCCTCTAGCCACGAGTCCCATCAGGTGGACTACAGAGCCGTCCTCTGGAGGGCATGGTGTGGACAATCGGAGAATTTGGCCACAGAGGACAAGTCCTTAAATGTTATCACTTATTTTTTTAACTTTTTGGTTCTATTATTACATTTACATTCTCTTCAATTACAGAGCCTTCAGATTTCCAAGGAGGGAAAGTCTTAGGTTTCTTGAGAATGGAATCTGTTGGATTCTGTATATTTACTGAGGTGTTTCTACAAACAGCGAGCTTCTGTTTGATACCAGTGTGAAAACATTCGTGTATGCTCCCAGAATCATGCGCACCTAATCATCTCAAACATTACTCAGAGCCTGTGCCAGGGAGGCGGTCCTATGAGACTGCCTCACTTAGGATGCACTGTTGAAGGGGAGAGGTATTTTACCAACTTTGTTTTTTTCATTTCGTTCACTCTCCTGACGAACTTGCTTTTCCGAATATTCTCTAAGGACAGGAGAAATTAATAGTAATGAGCTCATTGGGAAAGAAATGGGCTCCTGATCATGCTGGCTGTGTTCACTCTGCTGCAACGGCTCCTGCTTGTTTTATTTTAAGAGATTCTGCTTAGGCAAGGATGCTGAGTGCAGTAAGGAGGTGTTCACTAAAATAAACTTATTGAATTTTGGTGAGTCTCTGGGACAAAAAAGGAAAGACAATTGCCTATAAAACTCGGAACTGTTATCTTTTGGCAAAGATCAGTAGGTGTAGGCAGCCTCTAAGTAATAAACATGTGCGCTTCTAACTTCACTTGTACACCTGCCAAATCTCCCCAGCAGCTGTCTCCCTTACAGCCATCTGAGTGCTAACAGAACAAGTCCCAATTTCCCAAACAACATGCACCATAAGTAAAATTTTAAAAGGTTTTTATGTCATCAGCTGGAAGGTTTCTGACGGTATGTATAGTAAATTTGAGGGTGTAAAGTTTGTGGAGATTTTTATTCCTTTTGTTTTACATAAACACTATGGTTTCAAAGGAGAGCAGGTTTAATCAATGAGAATAAAAATGGCAACAGCTTTTCTCATGTAATGGAGTATCTGTTATTGGTAACACTATCTTGACATGACAGTCTAAGAAAATGATCCAGTCATATCACAGGTTCCTATTTTTGATGCACACAGCTCTGAGTACCTGCTCCCTTGTTTTCTTGTAGGGAAAAGTTGAGGAACATGGAAGGCAGAAAATATTCCGTTTCTTGTGGGGATTCTTCAAGGTGATGATCCTAGGCTCATGTTGGACTAGCTCAGGGGCATGCTTAGCCAATGGAAGCGTTAAAAGGTAGAACGTGGAAAGATCCTTACTGGGGAGGCAATCCTACTGTTTGTCATCCTGGATCCTATCCTAACTCCATTTCTTTGTGTATTTCACTTTACCTCTGAGTTTGCCCATTTGAAATATGGATGACAGCCAGCATCTATTGCATACAGTTATTAGAACTGTTAATATAGTTAATATAGTTAGATAATACAGTCTGTGCAAAGTGCTTAGCATATCACCTGACACATATTGCTAAATGAAGGAATTAATCAGCTCACTCATGTGAAAACTGAAGAAATTTTTTCTTAAATTGATTCTCAGTGTTTGAAAATTAGGACTCATATGAGTAGGTCTTAACAAAAGGACTGAGAAAGTGTCCTTAAAAGGGACTTGGTAGGAAATCTGGCCATGTTGCATAGTGAGGTGTGATTCTTACTTATCATAGAAGGAAAGCTCTAGCCCAGAGGTCCTCAAACTATGGCCCGCGGGCCACATGCAAATACAAATATTGTATTTGTTCCCGTTTTGTTTTTTTACTTCAAAATAAGATATGTGCAGTGTGCATAGGAATTTGTTCATAGTTTTTTTTTAAACTATAGTCCGGCCCTCCAACGGTCTGAGGGACAGTGAGCTGGCCCCCTGTTTAAAAAGTTTGAGAACCCCTCCCTAGCCTCTCGAGAAGGAAATGAGGTAGATGGATTCGTGTGTGTGTGTGTGTGTGTGTGTGTGTGTGTGTGTGTGTGTGTATGTGGTGTAGTGTGGTGTAGTGTAGTGTAGTGTAGTGTAGTGTAGTGTAGTGTAGTGTTTGAATCTGGCATTTGATTGGGGGAAAGGGAATACAAAATCATGCAAAGGTATAACAGCCAGAAACTCTAAAGCCCTAAGTCCTACTTCATAATGTATAGTCCAGCAAAGTTGGGAACAACGGTTAGAAAATGATTCTCAGTCTGTTGTTCACTGATGTCACATGACATATTGGGGTTAAGTTGTATGTGAATGAAACAAAACTTGTTTTTCTACCAGAAGAGTAAGTAAAACAGTCCCTTTTATTTTTTATTTTTAAAGTTGCATGATCTTTTGGATTTTGAAGTTACCTGATAGACTAGAAAATGTATGGACTTCTAATGCAGCCAAGTTCAAATTTAGCTCTCATATTACTAAGGAGTTTTAGTCAAGTCACTGGCTTTGAATTGAGTTTCCAAGCTTAGACAATGGGGTGGGAGGTTGGGGGTTAATATATCCCTGAGAGGATTCTTATGAGAATCAAAGTGAATAATATATGAAATACCTATGACAGTGCTTGCCTTATTCCAGGTGTTTGAGATATGTCTTTCTCCCTTTAATAACAGAGTTATCAATGTTAACTAGGGAGATGTGGCAGCCAAAACATTTATGGAACTGAACAAGACATTTCATGTAGCCCTGACCAGTGTAGCTTAGTGGTCAGAGCATCCACCCAAGCACCTGAAGATTGCAGGTTCAATTCCAGATCAAAGGCACCGACCTGGGTTGCAGGTTCCATCCCAGGCCTGGTAGAGGCGACTGCAGGAGGCAACCAACCAATGTGTCACTCTTACATCAATGTTTCTCTCTGTCTCTTCCCCTCCCTCCCTTTCACTCTCTCTAAATATACTTTAGATTCATTTATCTAATTAAATTATTCAGATTACCTATAATTTCCTTTTAAGATTTCTCTCCACGATCCTTCTATATTTTTCACAAATCTTATTCATTTAGCTTTAGAACAACTTACTTTCCTTTTCCCTTAAAAAATGCATCTCCATACCTCATGCCTTCTACTACCAAAACCATATACTTTCTTTCCAATTAGTTAGAATTTTTAACTTTTTAAAAAACCTTAAATTTTAGGTGGCAAGTAAGTACTTAATATTTTTTCAAATTAGCCATACACTCACATTTTAAGAAATATATTTCAGATAAAATGCGAGACATATTCATTAACAGATTCAAATCTATTCTCTAGATTCTCTGTATTAGGAAGCCCAAAGTAGACAAACTCAGATTAATTAATATTTCAGTATCCTGTTACTTCAAAATACCTAGATATTTAATAATTTTACTATTTAACCCAGCAAACTCCAAAGTTTTAAATGACCAAAGACTTTGGAAAACTATGTTTAGGCATATATAATTATCACTGAAAAGCTTTATCAGAAATCCTTCATTTTAGTTATATTTATTTTGCCTAAACAATTTCGAGATTTTAAAGCCAATTATTATTACCCAAGACATTTTCTTGACAAATTCTGTAACAGATATAACTCACCGACCTTCAGTGGCTTTAATGTGAAAGTACTATTTTCTTTTCTTTTTCCTTACAAAAATGGGAGTGGCCCCCACTGTTATTTCCGCAGCCTGCTGGAGGGCACTTCTGCAGATTGGGTCCTCCAGGATAAAGTTTTGGGGACTTAGAAGGTTTTATTTCCCATATTTTTCTTTCTGAGTAGACTATAACAATATGAAATCTTGCATATAAGAGATCTTAAAAACAGAAACGACAACAACAAATCCTACAGTATATAAATGAGTACTCTCAAAAGGAGGGACTGGGAAGTTATCCTTAGACTCTTACCTCACACTAACCCAGCACAGCAAATGACCTTTGGCTCTGAGTGGCACAAAACTCACACAGCAGAGACAGAGGATTCTCTGTGTTCATGAATCGGTGAAGAGCAAACTAAGTCTCCAAACGATAGAAAACAAGCAAAGAACATCAGTGACCAAAGGTACATTACAGGCAGACAAGAACTTCACGAGCTAAGAGTTTCCATTGGCTGATGCCTTGACAGGAGGAGCGGGAAGGGTCCCCAAGATTAAGAAAGTTTGGCAGGGATTGAAGTTCCTGCAATCCCTGCCACAGGTTCAGCCTGCCACAAGCAGCTGGGCCCCCAGCAAAGTGGGATGTGCCCCATCTTTAAATAAATTAAACCAAACAACAAAGAGACACAAGACAATGACCAACAGAGACACCCTTACATACAATATTTATAGCTGCACACCAAATCCAGACAAGAACTTCACACCAAGCTCCTTGTCTGTCCAGCCACAGACACCGCAGAATGCCCTGCATAAAAACACCCACCGAAGCAGGGCAAGGCCTCACATCCCAGAGTGGATCCGACCAAGGGCTCGGAGACCAGGCCAAGGACCACTGGAGGTCTCTTGCCATCCGGAGCTGATCAGGCTCGCCCAGAGGAGAGGCAGTAAAATGCCTCCCATGCCATACACAGTACATGGTTCCTTATGAAGAAGCCCAGACAGAAAGCAGCACATGCTGCTCGTGCCATACAAACATGCTTGGTTCCTCCTCCCGTCATACAAAAATGCTTGATTCAACTTAGGTCTCAGGTGAGACGACGGGGATTGCTGAGGCTGCGGCTGGGACTCAAAAAAGGAAAATTCCTGGCAGCTCTGCAAATAAGAATCCAGGCCTCAGTTCCGGGAACCCCCAGTGCAGGCAGCAAGTGGAATCCCTGGTACTCACCCCAGAAGAGTCCCTCACTTACTTTGTGGTGGCCAGAATAAGTGACTGAACAATCAATGGGTCCATGCTGCCTGTCACGACTTGAGCCAGTTAAGCAGAGACAAGGGTTGAATAATATATGAGCATTTATTCCAATACTCCACAATCAATTCATATATATATATATTTTTTTTAATTGATTTTTTACAGAGAGGAAGGGAGAGGGATAGAGAGTTAGAAACATCAATGAGAGAGAAACATCGATCAGCTGCCTCCTGCACACCCCCTACTGGGGATGTGCCCGCAACCAAAGCACATGCCCTTGACCAGAATCGAACCTGGGACCTTTCTGTCTGCAGGCCGACGCTCTATCCACTGAGCCAAACCAGTCAGGGCTCCACAATTAATTTTTATTAGAATTTGATTTATTCTCCTACCACCTGACAAAAGAAGGCTTAGACTTGGCATACCCATTATAAGAAGACTTTTGTTTAAAATTAGAGGGCAAGAGGACTGGTCTCAGATTTTGGTTGTATGAAGGAAACATGAACAAATGAAATAAATGTGATTTGGAGCTTTCTAGCACCTAATGGCCTAGTTCACTCTAAATAAGTTATGGCACAAAAACAGACACTTGGTAAATAACAGGAAAGGGATAGAAATCAAATGCAGATTGTGGTATTTGCTCACTCTAATATTGAGTTAGCAAAACTCACACCTGGTGACTATTTGTTCTGAATTACTTCCCAAAGAATAGTTATATTTCTGATGGAAAAAGTAAATCAGGTCATTAACAAATGTCTAAAAAAATTTCACAAGGAAAACAAAAATAATCTTTCTGATCTGATGTTAAACCAAATTGTAGAACGCTGCCAAGAATCTGAAAATCTTTTTTCTTAGAACTGATGAATGTTTGATAAATAGCCAGTCTTATTTCAGTGTAAGTTAATATAATGTGTTTGTAGAATGAAATATACTACTACCAGATCAGTAAATAAGTAAATACAGGGAATTTGGAAATCTATGTGTGTATATAAATTATTAAATATCTAAGTAAATAAATATATATGCATATGTATATATGTATGTATATATACATATAAATTTGAGAAAGCTACTGGCACACACAGAAAAGAGAAGAGAATCAAACACTGTGTAAACTACCATGAATTACAGTCCATCAATTCCAAACCAAATTGGAGTTACAGAAAATTTGAACTCCTGAATTATCTCTTTCACTTAATGCATGTCAATCTCCTTTATGATAGGCAAATATTCTTATTTTTAGGCATTTTCTTGTAGTATTCAAGAGATTCTCTTTTCTTTTTATTTACATTGATTTCTACTCCTGGATTGAACCTAAGACACCATGAGCTTGAATCCCAAGGATCTGGGCAGCCTCCTTTTTCATGGAAGGAAACGGTCATAGATGATGATTCATTCTATTGCATTCAGCAGTGAACGCTTTCATTGACATCCACTCCATGTGCTTTATTTGCTATGTAACTGACAGATTTACTTTGTAAAAAGGATGAAGTCATAATAATTTTTTCCCCTAGGATTTTCCTTAATGTTTCACTATGCATACTTTCCTAAAAATTTAGTATTCATTATTTATACATCTCAAGTTCATGGCAAACTCCCTTTAAATATAAATACCACATCATTCATTTCAGTTTCCAAGTGGTAGAATCCAAAAATAATAGTAACTAGAGCATAAGTTCACCTTTTACTTCTTTTCTCATTCTTCATAGCACATTTATTGTTACCGCTTTTCCTTCTCTCATTATTTTCTTTTTCTCAGGATTTTGGAATTGGGTCAGGTTGACCAGAAACCCAGTGAGCTTTCTGCTACCTAAGTGCTCAAAGAAAGCATTTGGTAAAAACAAAATCTATAACAAAATTATAATAATCTATATAAAAAATTATAATCTATAATCTATATAAAAAATCTAGTTACAAATATTTTGTTTAATCATTATCAATTTCTTGATCCCAAGACAATAGGATCTGTTTCAATGGAAGACATTAGGCATTTTTGATAGAATGCAACCATTTATAATTGGCATTGGCAAGGAAACCCTGGGAGAAGATGAGAAACACTGAAGGAAGCTAAGCTTTGCTGAATTTTCACTTTGGACAAGGTCAGAGCAGTATATATCTACTGGTTTAAAAGGTACTTGATCAGGCAGGTTGTATGTACATGTGCGTTCTCCAAGAAAGGCTGCAGCAAGTAGACACATACATTATGGAATGTGTAGGGGAGATGCTGAGAAGGACAGAAAACCTGCAAAAGTACCTCCTGTGACCTCCTCATGACTTATTTTCTGAGGTTGTTGCTCTTCCTCACTGGTCACAGGTAATAAGAATAATGCAACTGGCATAAGAGTGGGAGATTGCACAGAAACCTCACCCCCTTGAGATTTAAAGGTAAAGGGACCAGGGTAGAAGAGATGTTTTTATGAAGATCTACTGACAGGGCAAGGAAACCTGGCTCCTAAAAATAAATACCATTGAGAGAAAGTAGAGTCTACCAGTGGTTCTCAGCCTGTGGGTCGCGACTCCTTTGGGGGTCGAACGACCCTTTCACAGGGGTCGCCTAAGACCATCGGAAAACACATATATAATTACATATTGTTTTTGTGATTAATCACTATGCTTTAATTATGCTCAATTTGTAACAATGAAATTGGGGGTCACCACAACATGAGGAACTGTATTAAAGGGTCGCGGCATTAGGAAGGTTGAGAACCACTGGGCTGGTGTTTAGACTTAAGACATAGGTCTAAGCCAGTGATGGCGAACCTATGACACGCGTGTCAGAGGTGACACGCGAACTCATTTTTTTTGGTTGATTTTTCTTTGTTAAATGGCATTTAAATATATAAAATAATATCAAAAATATAAGTCTTTGTTTTACTATGGTTGCAAATATAAAAAAATTTCTATATGTGACACGGCACCAAAGTTAGGGTTTTTCAAAATGCTGACACGCTGAGCTCAAAAGGTTCACCATCACTGGTCTAAGCAGTAATGAAGGAAGGTTGTGGTGAGCACAGCATTCACCTGAAGGAAAAAACCCATCCCAAATACAGTATACTGTTATATTTTTTTTGGAGGGGGAAGGGAATGACAAAACACTGTGTGTGAAGAAAGAGAAATATAACTTTAGAACCTATGTTTTGGGTGCGGTTAACACTACAGCATCCACAGGAGTCTGAACCAGCATAGGCATTACCACTAGCTTGTTGACAACTTTTAATGATGTCATCACGTGGCCACATCATACAATGGCACAGCTGTATGTGTCAAGATTAATTTTGCTGCCAGGTGTGTTCTGGAAATATCAGAGAGGATGTTTGTAAAGTCTATGATTGTCTAACCACTGTGCTGTGAACCTAAAACTAATACAAAATATTGAATGTAAACTATAATTACAAATTTTTTTAAAGATGTATATACTTCAAAACACACAAAAAAGATTAATTTTGGTCTCTTTCTGCACCTTCCCCCTACATCCCGCTTCTTCTCATACTACAGTGTCCTGGTGATTGATTCCTGCATCAGAAGATATCAGTTAGTTTCTGTGCCAACAGGAACTGTGAAATCATGAGCAATCAATTGTAAAAATAAATATGTGACTATATTTGAATCATGAGTTGATGGAGAAGGTCAAAGATTAAACACATACCCATTTTCTTCCCCATCTGCCATAAGACTCTGTTAGTCCACTGAAAGCACACTAGCAAGTAGTCCAGACACTGTGAGCAGAAGAAAAGAGTAGGACCATATAGAGCATAGGCAATGATGTAATAGAAAATGTGTATCTTTCTGTCATTTCCATACAAAACCAAAGGTTGAAAAAGAGTCTTGTGATGGCTTTTTACTATAATTTAAATTCCACGTGAAGTTGGTAGAAAAAAGCTAGAAGTGAGTGAATATATTCAAAACATATGAGATATTTTACTTTTTAAGTAAACTAAGGAGCTCTGTATTATTGCTAAAATTGCTCAAATCCATCTATATATATAAAAGCCAAGCAACCCAAATGCTGGAATGCTGGAACAACCAATTGGGGGCGGGACCAGCCAACCTCCCAAGGCCCCTCCCCCTGGCTGGTCTAGCATTGGGGCGGCTGGCTGGACCCCACCTGTGCACAAATTTGTGCACTAGGCCTCTAGTTTTTAAATAAGTAAACTTGTTTTTCTATTAAAATAAAGTATTATCCTTTTTATCTAAAATTAAATTGTAATACAACTTTAGCCACTTTTTCAGATCACTGTGGCTAGATAACATTATACCTGGCTATACTGTTTCTTAACCAAGGTTTCTAAACCAAAAGACCTTGAAGGAACCTGAGAGCCTTAACTTTTAAAATACTATTTCAATAGTGAATATGTGTGTACATGATTAGGTTTCTTATTATTTTTAAATATTTCGATTTGAACTTTCAATTACTTACATGATTTGCAGTTTTGCATTTTACTCAAGGCATATATTATTATAATTCTAGAAAACTTGCTAACTCCTGTCAACCCCACTCCTCAATTATCTCTATTATCATCAGGCATTGTTTCTTTAGGAGAAGCAAAGTAATTTTAATATTTGCCTAATAAAACACAATTATGGAAATTGCCTCTAAAATTAAACGTTCTCTAAAACCAAATATTGTGGAAATAACTATTCTATCATACATATGCTTTTTATTCGATAATTCAGATTTGATGATAATTTTTTTATTTTAATCTCATAGTATTATTTTTATTTATTTATTTTTTACCAGTTTGAACTACTTATGGAGCAGGCATGGTGCTGGAGTATATGGGTGGTCTAATTCTAGTTGACTGTGAGAATGTGGACAAAGAGCTTAAGCTACGCAGGCATAATTTTTCAAAATATATATTTAATGAGGAGTTCTTTAAAGCTCTAATAAATATTTATTCAAAGTGTTACTGGACTAATTTAGAGAAATTAAAAATATGATAGAAAATAAATAATACTTTTGTTCAGATATAAAGATACCAGAGAATGAGGATCATCTTCAGATATTTGAAATATACATTTCCAAGATATAGAAAAGGAATACATAATTTAAAAATTAAAATGGGATATTGTAATTAAATGTTCACATTTGAAAAAGTCAAATTTGTAATAGCTCTAAAATGAAAGGGAAATTCCAATATTTTAAAAATAGTTACAAAATCAGAGGTTATTATGCTTTTCAAGAAAAATAAATTAAAAACCACATGAATGAGAAACAAATGAAAGATTGAGCTCTAGGAAGGAGCATTGCTATTATTTTCTATTTTCAAATTTCATTGGTCTTTTTCTAAATTTGACAGGGAGGGTTAGTTAAGCACTTATAAACTAGGAGAATAAAATCAACATATGATCAAAGACCTAAGAATTCACAAATTTGAACTTATAATTTCACTCTTATAAAAAGCTAATATTATGTGTTTGGCAGCAAATATAAAAGGTATTTGAAATCAAAGGATCAATTAGAAACTGTAATTGATGCATTATTAAGCAGGAAAACATTTTTAATTAAGGGTCACCATCCTTCAGCAACATGAATAAATAGGAACCTCTACTTTGCCTTTGTGTTTTCTTATATGAAAATAAAATAATATATAAATTAACAATCAAATGAGCAGTTTAAATAATATTTTAAATTCCTTTCCATAATATATATTGTAATGCCTTAAAATTAATACAGGCTATATGTTACTCTTCTATCCTTCAAAAAGTTTATTTTGCCAAATTGTATGTGATGTGTCATGTGTGATGTGAATAAATGAGAGACAAAAATTGTATTTTTCTCTAAAACATGTCTAAGATAGAATACACATGCTAAGAAGAAAACATATCTATGATGTAAAAAACTTTAAAAGAAATGTCAGATATTAGAACTACATATATTAAAGTAATGTAAAATATCACAAGCCAAAATCCAACTAATTCTTCATGGATGTGAAAATAGTACTCGCAGCATGTAATTACTAGAGAGCACAGACAAAATTACAATATGTACACATATTTTGAAATTATTTCTTAGCCCATCTGCAGAGTTTTATAGATGTTAAGTGCTTCAATGCCTATTTTATCCCTTATTCTTTACATCAAGCTTTAATGACTGGATAAAGTGAAACAACCTTTGAATGAACAAGTTCTCCACTAAACAATGTAATATTAAAAGCCATGTATTTTTGAAAATTGCAAAGATATTAGAGGGTAAAGGAAATAAGAGGGCTGTGGCCTTGGAATTCCTTGAAGTGCTCTGAGTTGTTCTGTAAGTCTTCAAGGTCAATATCATTCAATACCTTTCTCTACTGATGTGGTGGATAAGGCCCATGCAGCATCATCACACAGCTAACTTGATGCTGGACTGTGGTTTGGATAAAATATTGTTGGTGTGTGTTTCTATTGTTCTTGTCCTTTCTTCTCTCACTCAAAATAGCTCAATTTTAATGCAAGAGAGTAAAGGCATTATCACAAAAGTTTTGAAGCCATTCACATTTACACAAAAAATTAATATTTTACCTTATTCAGTCTTTGATCATTTTTAGAATGTATTAATATTAATAGTAAATTAGTAATATATTTGCATTTTAGAAAAATTTCTTACATCATGTGGTAGGATCAACCGAAATCAGTACAAACTGAGAGCAGATAGATCATTTAAGTTATTATTGGAAAAGTTCAAATGAGAGAGAAAAAAACAAATATTAGAGAATAGCAGTGGAGACAGAAGTAGAAGATGAATGAAAAATACAGTGGGGCCTTGACTTATGAGTGTCCCGACTAACGAGTTTTTCGAGATACGAGCCGTCTCTCGGCCGATTTTTTGCTTTGAGTTGCAAGCTAAAATTCGGGTTACGAGCCAGCTTCAGATACCCCACCACTAGTTGGCGCAGCGAACGTCACAGTGATTTGACATATAAGTAATTTGAGTTACAAGCTCTGTCACGGAACGAATTAAACTCATAAGTCAAGGCCCCACTGTATATGAAATAAATTGAATGGAAAAGAGGTGGTGACCCATCTATATATATAAAAGCTTAAGTGACTGGAACAACTGGTCGTTATGATGCTCACTGACCACCAGGGGGCAGACGCTCAACACAGGAGCTGCCCCCTGGTGGTCAGTGCACTCCCACAGCTAACCTCTCCCCGCTGGCCGACCTCCTGCAGTCCCTCCCCTCAGATCTGGGCCAGGCCCTGGCCTGGGACAGGGAACCGGGGGTGGTGGCGGATGCGGCCCGTTTCCCAGGGGGGCCAAGGGCCGGCTCCCTCCTCAGGGCTGGTAGCCAACCTCTTGCGCCCCGTCCCTCCGCCCAGCTGGCAGGCCCTGATTGGCCCTGATCGCCGGCCAGGACTAGGGATCCCATCTGTGCACAATTTTGTGCACCGGGCCTCTAGTTTTCTATAAAAGACTGGGTCATGCCTCATTACATGAAAAGCAGATAACAGACAGGAGAGCAGGTTGTCATGTGAGAATGTGAATGAGTGGAGTTTCAGGCACATCGAACCCATGATGCAAATAGATACCAGTGGGCAGTTAGACACAGGTCTGCAGCTTAGAAATGAGATCCAGGCTGTTGATAAAGATTGGAGTGTGGGGCAGTGCTTTCTCCAAAGCACCTTCCAATGTTCCGATTGCATAAACCTGGGAGCTTGGGCAAACATTTTGTGAGGTTTCACTTTAATGTTTGAGTCCTTTTACGTAGACATATATATGGATTTGTGTTGGATTTTACATAAAATGTATTTTTTTCCAAATTGTAGATAAATATGGGGATCCAAGAAGATATTCTGACTGTTACCTAACCCAACCCCCCATTAAGAGGCACACATGCAGTGGGTAGCGAAAAGTACTTTGTAGAAGGTAAGCCTCTATGCAATCCCTAGTATTTAGCTCTGCGACCCTGAGATTATTCTCAGCTCCACTATTAACGAAGGCATCAACGTATAATATAAATAAGCCACCTACCACTTTTTATCCATTTCCTTTTAGTACATGGTAGTAAAAGTTCTGAGTAAGTCAATGAAATTTGATAAAGAAAATTAAGTAGAGAGCAAAGAATAAAAAAATTCCAGACCTAATACTATAATATGAAAGTGATTTCTTCTGCTGTAAAAAGACTTGACTGTAAGCTTCCCAAGTATAGAATAGCCTCATGAATGTCTTGAATCGTAAGTTTTAGATATTTCCCTTTTAAATGGCTTACAGAGATGGTTTAATGATGACATCAGCTAGAGTAATACCCACCTGAGGACAATGGACTTTGTTTTATTCATGGATGTTTTCTGAGCTCCTAAGCATTTAACAAACACGTACTAAATTTGTTAAAGGAATCAATAAGAGATAAACAACATTTTTGTCCCTTCAGTGTTCTGGCACATTTAATCTCAATTGAAATAATTCACAATAACTATTATTTCTAACCAGGGAAATGGAGGATGATAAGGCAGTAGTGCACTTTATCATTGTCAGACTGTCTTTTACAGAGGAAAAAGTTTCTCAATGAAAGATGGTGAGAACTTCGGGCCCACTGGCTGGATGAAATTTACAGAAGTGTTCTTGCTTGTTTGTTAGACACAGTACTTTAAAGTTAAAAGACTTCATATAAAAATCTTAGTTTGCCACTTCTCTTGAGGAGTGGAAGAAATGACATATCAGTAACTTTCTCATGTAGCAGCACGTGGTTTGCCCTGGGTGGTCACAGACCTCTATCCACCAGGTAGGTGTGAGTTAACTAGTCCAAACATAGTTCTCACCATCATCTAATCACCACTTACGATGTTTACCCAGTGGGTTACCCTTGTTAAAAAAACAAAACACACACACCACCAAAAACTAACATTAAATAAAAAGTAGTAAGTGACATCATAAGGAAAACTTTATTCAAGGAGGGACTATTGTGATAAATTGTAGGGACCACTACAGTGGAATTTTGCAGTAGGGGAGAAAGGTTGGGCTCAACTTAAATACAGCTAAAGAGCAGGAGAGGGGTCAGTGGATGAAAAATTACTAAGAGGAAACCATAGGGGCAAGAGGGGATTCTTGCTGAAGGCAGATCCGGGGAATCAGACCTCACCTGGGAGGTGGTGGAAAGTGAGAAGTCAGATTAGATACTGAGGGTGATCAGATATGCAGAGTGGGAGGTTCTGGCTAACCTGATTGAGCAGGATTCTTGCTAAAAATGTAACAATGCAGAGAGAAACACGAAGTCCAAAATGAAGGCTTATTTGATAAACAAACAGTTCAGAGGAGACTGAGTAGAGTGTAGTTGAGGAGAGAATCTTTGTCACTAAACTGTACCAACCAAACCACTGAGTCGATTAATTTCTCCCGTGTGTGTGAAAGACAATGGAGTCTCTGGTAGTGACATAAACTCGGTTACAAGAGTGAAGGCTCTAGAATAGGAAAAGGACTCAAGTTATAGACGGACATGCTGTTTTCATGTGACTGGCAACCTTCCTTGGACTCGGGAAATTCTGATCTAAAAACCAAAAAGTCTTTACACTCTAAAGTATCTCCGAAGTACTTTGATTTTCCCTTTCAAGCATCTAGTAATTGAAACATAAACCAGTTTAAATCCATTAGCATTTGCAAAGCACACTCTGGTTCAAGAACTTCAAATTGGGATAGCGAACCAAAGGCAGGCAGGGCTCTGACCCAGCAGGTAGGGGCCTCTTCATTAGCTTCCTCTGTTCAGCTATTGCTCCAGCTCAGCTAAACTTATAAAGCAAATGTGTGGGAAAATGTGGGCAGATATAAATAAAATTAACTTAAGAGGCGTATTCAAAACCTCTCCTGCACTGTCACCTTTTGTTATTCTTATCCCTACAGACCAAAATAGAAAGTGTTTCAAGAAAGGAAAACAAGCATTATTATTTTGCAAATTTCCAAATAACTAAAACCAGGATTAAATATATCCCTTGAAAAATGTTATTGAGATCATTGTCTCCCATGAAATAGGTTTTATCATAACAAACGCTTTTATTTTTTTCCTTTTTAAAGTGATATCAATCAAAAATGAATGAACTAGGAAATAACCTCTCCCCCTTCCCCCATCAATTTATCAACATTAGGGTGAGAATATGTATACTGGATTTGAGGAATCCACATGCTTTTTAATGAAGATTAAGCAATTCAAATGCATTAAGGTTTAAAGAGAGGACTTTTGCTCTATTTTTTAATCCTCACCCAAGGATATTTTCCATTGATTTTTAGAGAGAGTAGAAGAGAGAGGAAAAGACAGAGAGATAGTGATGTGAGAGAAACACATTGGTTGGTTGCCTCCTGGGAGCCCAACCAGGGCCTGGGCCTGGGAGGAGCCTGCAACCCTTTGGTCTGCAGGCTAATGCTCTATCCACTGAGCCGAACTGGCTAGGGTAACCCTTTTGCCCTATTTTAAAAGGCATCTAAGTGCAGCCACAGGTCTGAATGTGGATATTCCACCTTCCTACCCACCTATATTTGCTTCCTATTCCTGCCTGAACAAATTACCACTCATTTAGTCACTTAAAACAACAGAAATTTCTTATAGTGCCATGGGTCAGGAGTCCACAATGGGTCTCAGTGAGCTAAAACCAAAATGGTGTGTTCCTGCTGGAGACGGTGTTCCCTTACCTTTCGCAATATCCAGAGGCCCCGAGTCTGTGGCCTGTGGCCTCCCTTCCGCCATCTTCAGAGGCAGCAGCAAAGCACTTCCACACTCCCTCCGACTCTGACCACCTGTCATTTTAAAGACCCTTCATTTTAAAGACCCTTGAGATGACATTGGGCCCACCTGGATAACCCAGGCTACTCGCTTAAAGCCTGCTGATTAGTATCCTTAATCTATCAGCAGTCTTAATTCCCTGCTGCCAGGTAACACAAACTACTTACAGGTGTCAAAGTTTAGTGTGTACAGCTTTGGGGGGGGGGGAGGCGTTATTCTACCTACCATCTCACCAGCATTCCTTAGAGAATAGAAGACACGTGTTCACGTATCCACTACCCCCAGTCCCTTCAGAAATGTAGACCCTGTTCTGGACTGACCATAGCCTTGAGTTGAGTTTTAAACAACATCTCTGTGCCTCAGTTTTATCATGAGTGAATTGAGCATGGCCTTGATAATTATAGGACTCAAATGAGTTATTCATTTATGTATAGAACTAGAGGCCCGGTGCATGAAATTTGTGCACGGTGTGTGTATGTGTGTGTCCTTCAGCCCAGCCTGCACCCTCTCCAATCTGGGATGCCTCAAGGGATGTCCTACTGGGATCGGGCCTAAACAGGCAGTTGGACATCCCTCTCACAATCCAGGACTGCTGGCTCCCAACTGCTTGCCTGCCTGCCTGCCTGATTGCCCCTAACCACTCTCCTGCCAACCTGATCACCCCTAACTGCCCTCCCCTGCCAGCCTGGTCACCTCTAACTGTCCTCCCCTGCAGGCTTGGTCACCCCCAACTGCCCTCCCCTGCTGGCCTGGTCACCCCTAACTTCCCTCCCTTGCCAGCCTGGTCGCCCCTAACTGCCCTCCCCTGCAGGCCATCTTGTGGTGGCCATCTTTGACCACATGGGGTGGCCATCTTGTGTGTTGGGGTGACAGTCAATTTGCATATTACTCTTTTATTAGATAGGATTGTGTATGAAACAGAGCAAGCATCATATAAGCATTGGTTCCTGCTTTTATTAATAAAATTAACATTGTTAATGGCTGTGATGGAGCAGGTTTTGCTGGGTTTTAACAAACTCGTTCACTTAAATGGAGTGGTAATTCATAGGGAGAGTGGCAAGTAGGAGCTGCCTTAATTGCATACTGCTCCATGGGCCTTTTCTGTCCCCTGCAGCCTCTGTTCCATACCTTGTTGACTGTGCTTACACCACCTGTGCTTATACCACCTGTGCTTATACCACAAGCAGCAAGCTATGGAATGCCTCTCATTATTGCCCACACACACCTGCTTTTCCAGCCCCTCTCCTTCTTTCTTGTAGACTACGATCCATGAAGTCCATAGATTCTGCAGTGTCGACCATGGTCCCTGAAAGGGCAACACTAGGGGAGTGTTTGCTGGCAGGGTGGGGTCTACTGACCCCTCTACTGGTGTCTGGCCGGAGGTTAGGAGGGTAGGTGCCAGTGTGTGAGAGCCATGGAGGTGTAATGGCTGGTAGACACTAGCTCTACTCCCAGTGGTTCTCCTCCAGGGGCTGCCAGACCCGGATGGTATAGTAGGAACAAGGGGAGCTCCTTGTGGTTGCAGGCCCTGTGGTTGGGTAGCTGTAGGACTGTCAAAAGTAATGATTATTACAACAGGCTTTAGGATCTGACAGCCAGGAGCACCAATCAGTGCTATAGGTCCTGAGGTTCTCTAAAGAGAGATGGGTCAGAATGGATGCCAGAGGTAGTATGTGTATTCAGTGCAGAATTTGAGTGCTGACAATGAAATTTGGATAACATTGATTTGAGTTTGAGGTGTGGTGGGTTGGGTAGAGGGAAAAGCACAAAGAAGAATATAATGTGGAAATTAGTAGACTTCATTCTTTTTATGACTGATTAATATTCCATTGTATATATGTACCACCATATTTTTAAAAAATCATTTGTGACAGCATGGATGGATCTAGAGGGTATTATACTCAGTGAAATAAGTCAGTCAAAGACAAATACCATATGATTTCACTTATATGTGGAATCTAAAAAACAAAATATGCTCTATACCTGAAACTAATGTAAAATTATATTGAAAGTAAACTGTTATTAAAAATTAGTTAATGAAATTCCAAGAATACCTGTGAATTGTTTATTCTTTTCTCTCTTCCAGAATGAGAAATTAATTCTTATAGTCAATCCTAAGTTTGGTGTTTGGCTTATTTCTCGCTCACGCCCTCCCTCATTACATCTTTTCTCTGCCCCTCTCTCCTTCTCTTCTCTTGCTTTTTTTCCCCCTAATAATTTTAAGAACCACCACCAAAATATCTAATTTATAAATTGTCTAACCTTTGTATGAGATGAAGCAATGAAACATCCAGGACTTGATTTCTCTCTCCATGTCCTCACCTTCTTTTATTCAGGAATTCCTTCATTCTACTTCTCCATGTAAAATTCTAGCTACCCTGAAAAGCCATTTGCAGATTTATAATTTTTAGAGGCATTTATGACTTCCTCCCACCAAAGCATCTTTGGTCATTTGAATATGTATCACATTTTGCTTACCTTGGTTCTTGCCTTACTCCATCATGTAATATGGCCATTCTTTTACTTAACTCTTCTAATACTTAGAAAGACTTTTAGAAAAGAGATACCTCACTTGAAAAAAATTCCTTAATTGCTGCAGCCTCTTCATAAAATATCTTGTACCTATCAGTTCCCATGAGATATTTGTTGAAGTCTGTTACACAAAATAAAATTAGAAATTGGTTTAATCCAGAAAATTTTACTTAAGTCCTCACAGACCCCCTGACGTAGTCATTCAATCCCCATCCTGGAATCTCTGAAATTGCTAGAATAATGTTCATAGCAGCAACTTGGGCCAAAGTACCACAGAGTAGAATGATCTGGCTCTTAACAACACAGACTTCAGTCCCCAAATACTCATACTCCTTCCTCCCCAACAAAAAGCAGGGTTTCTGGCTGGCCTGGTGGATATTCTTTAAATGCTTGAAAAGTTCATATATGGACAGAATATGACCAAAATGGCAGTAAGGAATGACACTTATATGAGCAGTTAACATTTTTATTTCAAAAACAGAATACTATATATAACACTTTCTGAGAAAATAAGGTATTATAATTAAATGAATAGCACATTCTTAAACACAATAAGGATGTACAGAATCCTTCCAATGTGAGTTTATCCAAAGTTTATTTAAATAGAATGCAATTTAACTGGGGGATTTAAGAAGTGATTGCTGCCTTTCACAAAATAAAAGCTCTTTTGCAGATTTCTGTTTGCTTTGTTTATTTAAACTTTACATTTCAATATATAAGGGCTCAATCTTTTTAAATTTAGAATATATGTACTGGATTTGAATAAGTATTTGGGGCTATATGTACCATGAAAATTACATTTTTCTTTTTGTAAGTAATAAGCAGCGGAACTAACTTTGACACAAAAAATGAATGGAGCCATTTAAAAGTTTTGTCTCATTCAAGTACAATACAGTCCAAGATTAAAAACAGATTCTTTCTTGAAAATTGCAATTGCTTCCCATCCCACTAAAGAAAGGGGAAAACTAACAAGATACAGAACCATAAACATGATTTATTAATTCTCATTGGATTTCAATTTCTGCCAATGGTAGGGGTCGCTAAACATCTGAGCCTTTTGCTTTATTCTGGTTATATTCATGATAACCTGTTTAAAAAATAAAATTTTTAAATGTTATTTTTTCTCTTCCTACCATATATCTTCTTCCTCCATAATAAGCTGACATGCACTTTTTGAATCAAATACACATGATATATATATCTAAGTAGAAAAATACATCCTTTAAAATTTCTGGCTCTATATAGAGACCTCATTCCCATTAGAAGCATGGCCATTCAGGTTTATTTTAGAATCTCTTTCTCTGTTTATCAGCTAACTGCATGACAATGCTTCGCAAAGTGCATATCTCTTTTTCCCTTTTCCTTCAACCCTTATAAACTCAGGGTTTACTTAAGAGCTTCATCCACTTAAAATTTTATACCGCTATGTCTACCCAACAACTCAAACAGTCACCCACACACACAAGAAAAAATTGTATCTTGTAAAGCTAACATTCATTATTCAATATTTTAATATACCATAGAACTTTCCATTTAGAAATTTTCTTTAAGTAAACATTCTTCCCTTGAAGCTATCATAAAAATGGGAAGAATATTTTAAAACCATCAAAGTGGACTTTTATAAACTGCTTCCCAAAGCCCAGGAGTAGTGTACTTGAGGGGCAAGCAAATGAGTACCTTTAGAAAATGAGTTTCGAAATGTAAAATTTGATCGCTATTTGAATATCTATTATTGATACCAGTGCTTCCCATTGACTGAAAATGTAACTACTAGTAACAGTAATTATAGTTGTGTAGCTACATTGAAGTAAATCTGCATCCCATTATTTCAATTATTGAAGTCTTATGGGCCGGTTGTTTGATTTGTCTCATCCCACTGTCTTTTCAACAGCTTTCCACTGCACAGATTGTTAAGAATGATTCACAAAGTGTTGCTGCCTTCAAACTATATACTCTAAAACGTGGCCAGGAAATAATTGCATGTTGTACTGAACATAAAATAATTTGTGGCTTCAGAATATGTATTTGACACAAAGCTTGCCTGACCATTGTACACAATTTTCTCAGTTTATGTGAAAATATTTATTACCTGCAACCGTAGATACTACACACAAAATGTGTGTGTTATGTAACATTGTATCAGTAATGCATTTTTTACTGTTTTGAAATTTCTTTTGGTGTAATTTACTGTTCTGCCAAATACCATTTAAAAATATATGTACTAGGGAAAGGGATTTCTGTGCTACATTTGCAATTGTAATAATAATTTTCCTGGGAATGCTAAATTATGTATTAATTTTATTCAAAAGCTTTTATTTTCAAAGCAATTAAACTTATTGTTGATTGATATTTACCACCTAATGTTCCTGGAACACAAAAAAGAATATGTTTTATACATAATCTTCCATCACAACACAGTGCTTGAGACTAGCTATTTCATACAACAGCATTCACATGAATTTTCAAACCAAAGAACGAAAATTATAGCAATTTTACTTGAAATCCATAAATCCATGCACAGGATTGTGTTCAACAGAATCACTAAATGCTATTTGTTATGCAAAGATGAATGAATCAATAAAAAAACAGAACTGATAAATCATTAGTACTTTAATGCCAAGCGTTGAGAGAAACTAATAAATCATGCATTTCAAGCACTTGTTTTTCTTATGGCATGTTTGAAAACATAACACATGCAAAGATGAGACGCAGGTCAATATGAATGAACAACACTGAACTGCTCAGAATAGCATTTCACTTTATATCATAGGTTAAATGAAACACTAAGAAAGTACTATTCCAGAATTTCCTTAGATACTCAGAAAATCCAACAATGCCATGAGTATATGAAACAACAATCTAGACTGTTATTTCCAAACACACATTTAAAATGTCATAGAGATGGGTGTGGAGGCTAATGGCATGCATGTTTTTCTTCAGTGAGCTCAATATTATTACAGGTATCAATTTATATTAGAAAGAAACTGATACAACCATATACTTTCTCAAATGGACTTAACTGATCCATGAAAAATTACAGACACTTATACTTACAAAGGACCCAAAAAAGCAAGAAATCAGCTTTTTGTATATAACTTCTGTTAAGTTAATAATATTGAGCTTTGATTATGTTGTATGTCCCACTGTCTCTGAACGGTGAGAATTTTAATTATAATTAATGGGTAATTCACTCTCTTCCACAGTTTTAGTCATCACAAAATTAATCATAAGAACCATAAATTTTCTCCACAATTAATTATTAAAACATTTCTCTCAGGCATCGTTTTGTGAATCTTTGGTGGGAAACACAGCTTGTTAGGCACATAGTTTAAAACACCTATTTGGTTACTGATGTGGTTATGAATAATCTCCTAGATTCACATGCAGAAAGGAATAAGGCTTGTCATATTACCACACTTTACTGCCAAGTAACATGTTTTCACTTATTTCTGGAATAAAAAACAAAATTAAACAAAATAAAAAACCACTTTCTCTTTTCAGCACAAGAAAATTTTATGCCTGACATTTTAAATTCCACTCAGAAGCATTAAAAGTTAAAGAAAAAATAGATACAGCAGGTATCATATACCACTATTTAATAAAATCCTTCAATGAAAAGTTTCTTCTCAAGTCATAGGTCAAAGACTATTGGTACACTGATTCTAAAAGGGAAAAACTAGAGCAATCTGCAACTTTGATCAGTACAGCATTACTGATCAGTACTTATTGATAACTGAAATCACACTGAAAATCACATATTCTATGATATTCCTTTTTTATGTTTAAACGTGTGTGTTTTTTGTTGTTTTTTAAATCACAGATTAAGAAATAGAACTTGAGGAGGAATGGATGGTAGACATAAAAATCTATGAGAATGCATGCAACAAAAATATGCAGTATCACTTCACGTAAACTTCTGCTTTCTTCATGCAATGATGGCCATAAAAACTGAGACAAATTTTCTAATAGATGAATTTTACATGAACTCAGTAACAGAAACCGTTAAACCAATTCCATGAGTTTGCATGAGTAGGAGACTTGAAAGGATTCAAAGATTTCCAGCATAAGTTTTCCATGGCCCAATTATGATAATTAGATCTCTAAGAATGAAATGACACAGGGATTATTCCTTGCTTCGGTTTCTTGTTCTTTGGACGAGGGAGCAGAACAACCCAGTTTTTGGAGGAGGGCCCATCAGCATTGGGGCTTGGTTCTTGTGTGTAATTTTTATCTAGGAAAAAAGAAAGAAAGAAAGAGAGTAATCTCCAGATATCATATCATAGTATTCTCAGTTTCTGAGAATCTGAAACAAATTACTAAAACACCACAAGTATAAAAATGTAGTTTCTGAGTTTCTATTATTTTAAAAAAATATTTCTGAGAGATTAAGCTATGCATTTGAACCATATTCCAATGCTCAAGGTATAAACAAAACATTAAAGTTAACTGAGATTTCCTTTTAATTATCACGTTACTTCTAACCTCACTTGTAATGATAATCCCAAATCCCTTGTTTAGGTTACACGATTATCTAGTATAATTTATTAACCACTAGTTATGTATCATTTATTTAAGGCAGAAAAGGATGCATGATTATAGTGTTCGGAGTCCCAACTATAGCCAAACATCAAGATGCACTTGGTATCAAGGCAAGCTTTATTTATTTTACTAATCAGATTGTTTCTCTCTTTCAACATGAACTGCAAGGCTTAATTTCCAAACAATCATTAGAACTGAAAGTCACAAGCTAACATGCATAAAAGGTCAGGAATGATGAACTACTTTTCTAATTTGTTAATTAATTGGTAATAGAATAAAATCAAATATTGAAAAGCCTGCTTAAAACACTTTGCAGAACTGTTCTAAAGCTGCTCGTTTTGATTTCTTTGATATAAAACTACGAATCACCTTAAATGAGACAAGCTTAAAGTAGATTATGTCTGCAATTTTCTCTAATTCAAGTCTAAATTAGAGAAGACATTTTGTGAATATACGCTATGCTCAAAGCTAATTGAAAGCAATTATCAAAGTGGCATTTTGTCTGTGACTTTAAGATACATTGGGAGATAATAAATGATTATCATTATGTAATAAAAAGGTCACATCTTGCCTTTGGGCTAGTGATGCTAAGAGTTTTTCAAAAGCAATCTGAGACATTTTCTTTAGAGAACTGTGACTAATACAAGAGCCATCGCTTATTAAATATCAGTTGTCACACCTGCACAGCACCTACATCAGAGATGAGTATTTCTTTCAAAAAGAAACACCACCTCATTAAAAGCTGCAAAAATATATCTCTTAAAGTGCATACCTGACATTTTCAAGTTAAAATGAATATCCTTCACTTGTCATTTACTAATAGCGATGAAATAAAAAAAATGTATGTCACGTGGACAGGATCATTAAAATCAGTACAGGGGCTTTTGGGAAATAGAGATTTACTTCACAGTCTCCAAAGACAGAAATATGTCAAAACCCTGGAAAAATGAACAACTTTATTTAACTCTGTTGGAATCAGGTTATTCTGGGAAGATTCAGTGTTCTTCTCTTCACTGTAAAAATAAATTGCACCTGTTAAAGGCCACCAGGCTAACCCAGCCCCTAACTCTCTGGATATACAATTTTACTTTATTTTTATCTTATGAACTGGGAAGTTGATAACCATATAGTTAAAATATAAGAGTGCACTTATATATGTAGGTTCCAAGAGACTTCTATCAGATTTTCTCTTAATAATCAGCTTTGGATTACCATATGCTATTGATTTTATTTTATTTAAAATGTTTTTATTTATTTGTTTGTTTGTATATATATTTTTTTTGAGCGAGAGGAAGGGAGAGGGAGAGAGAGATAGAAACAGTGATAGAGAGAAACATCAATTGGCTGCCTCCTGCACACCCGCTACTGGGGATCAAGCTCGCAACCCGGGCATGTGCCCTGATTGGGAATTGAACCAGGGACCTCTTGGTTCATGGGTCGATGCTCAACCACTGAGCAACACTGGCTTGGCATGCTACTGATTTTAAACTCCTCTGAATCTTAGCTTTATACAGTATCTAATACTACATCATTCATTCATTTACTCATTTCACAAAGTTGTTTGAGCCCCTACTATGCTTCAGGGACTTAAAAAAAATACACAATACACATTCTCTGCCCCCAAGAAGTTATAGTCAAGTAGGAAAGAGAAATTTAACAAGCACAGCAATAATGATATAGATGCTGAAATAGGAGGCTAAGCAATTTCTTAATGTTGAACTTGAACATGAATCTTTTTACACAAAAATGTCATGTTTTAGATAAGTTCCTTGGGAAGAAGTTGTCACGTATTACTTCTATAATAACCTTCGCTTCCAATAGAACATTAGCAGTTAAAGTAAGAAGGTATATCTTCTGATTCACAGTTGCTGTCCTAAATCCTTTGGAGGGTACAATGGTATTAGGACATGTTGGAAACAAGATCATTATTATCAATGGAAGAAATATACCGTCGTAGTCAAAGCATAGCCAAAATACCACAAATGACTGTGTGCAAGGTTTTGTTTGGTTTTTAGGTATTTGAATTTTTTTTGATTATGGCTATCTTTACATTGGAAATCCTTTTGAAAGGAATCATAGGGTGTTCTGCCTTCAAAAATAGCACAGTATCTCATTCAGTGCTCTTGACACAATGGGACACTTAGTCCATGTTACTGATGAATAGGGAGTTCTAGTTTTTAGTTTCTAAGCAGGAGAGCGCCAGTCCTATTTTTAAAATTATCCATAACCTGTCCTCTTTGTTGTTGAGTCAATCCTATGGTCAAAGTGCACAACCCTTTCTTTTTATTTCTGTAAAAAAATAAATTTCCACCTTTTATGTCTGTTATTTATGGAAATGAGAAACAATTGGTTGTTACTTAGGGGAGTAACATGGAGGAAACTAGCATCCGTGAAATGTCTATTATGTATCCGGGCTCTTTGCGTATGATATTGCATTGTAAAATTACATGTCTTTTCTATTTGGGCAGAAGGAAAAACCACTCCATTAAGGTGACAATCATTCCAGTCCAGGTGAACTGTTGCTGTGGTAATCACAGAGAGTCCAGGTGTAGGCTTCAGAAAACTGTAGGACTTAAGTGTAGCTTCAGGTTGCGGGTAAACCTGGTTAAGGGTAAACCTGGTTAAGGGAGCCTCAGCAGGCTGGAAGAATGACTCAGATGCCTGTTTTATATATATTCCATACTTTCCATACTCTTGCTTGTTTGTTTGTTTGTTTGTTTGGTGTTTTTTTGTTTGTTTGTTTGTTTTTTGAGAACGTGCTATCTACTAGAAAAGCAACGGGTAAGGAGCAGATTCCAAAGACTTCAGAATGTATTGTTTCAGCAATCAGAAGACTTGAACCGATCATCAGGCTACCTTTGAGCACTTCCTTCTTTTAAGATTCAGGTAGTTATTTCTTAGTTGTTCCTCAATACATCAGATATTTATTGGGCACCAGCTATGAGCAAGGCATTTTGCAACTTGATTTTGATTATTGAGTTTGGAAGAGAATCTGAGATGATAAATGAGAGAGAACTGCAGGCAAACATAAGCAACGGTGATGGGGCGCATGGAGGTGGAAAAGCATTGCTGAAAAGAGCCAAGGCAAATATTGTCAGTAACAGAATGGTGTCCTCATATAAAACAACTCTCCATCTCTACATGTCACCCACTCCCTTGGAAAGCTACAGCGGCAGAAGAGAGTCACTTCTGTCCCACGACTCTTTCTAATTCCATCTTCTTATGTCTAATTAAGATGAGCACATCAAAAACTGTAAACATGCAAACATTTCAGTTTTATAATTAGTCAATATGAAATAAAGACGCACATGTATAAACCAGATCAAGGCAGTTTTCCTGTTTCTATGACATTGTCAGGGTTGCATACTTTGATAGTTCCACCTCATAATTATAATGTTAATAATAGTAACGTGAATAAAAAGTAACAAGCTTTGGCTCTGACTGCGGGCTGACCATTATGCTACTAGTAAGTGTTTTACACATGTTATCCAGAGGCTACCTGTTTCAGCCATTTCTTTGAGTGGCTCTCAGCAAAAGTCTACTCCCATAAAAGTATTTTTATCAGAGTGTAGAATTGAAGTATTATTTCATAAAATAGATTCAAGAGAGGATTTATGTCTGGCACCAGACAGTGTCTATTCCCATTAGGCATGTAGGTGGTCTCCAAAGACCTTCTTTAGCTCAAATAAAATCGAGGGAAGAGAAGTAGGCCTTCCCTGATTCATACTCCAGGCAGGTTTGTCTCAACTCATTTTCTTTTTCTTTTTAAAAAATTTATCTTTATTGCTGAAAGTATTATAGATGTCCCCTTTGTTTTGGTGTTTTTTTCCTCATTGACCCCCTCTACCTTGCACCCACCCCTCCCAAGCCTTCACCACACTATTGTCTGTGTCTATGGGCTATGCATATATGCATAGAAGTTCCCCAGTTAATCACTGGTATTCCCTTTCCTAGCACCCTGTTTCCCAGCATTGAATATTCCCACCACCCTTTATTGTTAAGGGTTATCAGAGGGAGAGACACAGCTCCATGTCCAGTCCCTAGAGACCACCTCTACCCACCTAAGGGCCTAGCAAAGCATTCTGATAAGATTAAAATAGAGGGAGGAGCTATTCTCTCTTCAGGGAGTTCTACCAGCTTCCAAAAGAATAATTTTCCCATTTTTAAATTTTTATTTCATCTAATTTTATTCTCTCAACAACTCTGGGAGGTAGGTGTCAACATCCTTAATTTTCAATATAAGACAGAACGTACACAGGTTCTGTAACCTGCCATTACACAGCACAAGTTGGTCAGTTCTAGAAGAGGCCTGAGAGCTGACTCAGAACTCCTTGTTTCCCACCCCGGTGCCAGTTATTGTCCTGGAGAACAGTCCCCCTCTCTTCTGCCAATCAAACTTCTGTCTGGCCCAGCTCAAGTCACACATTACTGTGAAATTTCAAAGCACGAGGATACAAAGAAGATTCTAAATGCCCTCGAAAAGGAAAAACAGGTCATTTACAGAAAAAATAAAAATCAGCATGGCACCAGGCTTCTCAAAAACATTAGAGCTAAAAGAATATGGAGAAACACCTTCAAACCCCAGAGGCAAAGTTAATTTTATCCCAGACTTCTATACTTAGTCAGTGTATTGATTAGATGCAAGGGTACAATGAAGGCATTTTCAGTCAGAAAAGGATCTAGAGAGTTTACCTTTTCTATGCCCTTTAAAACACGTCTGGGGATGTTCTCCAGCAAAACAAATGAGTGAGCTAAGAAAGAGATTCAAAAACCACTGGGCCACACTGACAACACCAAAGGCTGGTGAGGCTGTAGAGCAACAGTCCCACACACTGCTGGTAGAAATGCCAAATGACACACACAGCCACTTTGGAAGACAGTTTGGACCAATGGCGATAACATGTGCAATGAACACTACAATGTGCTACAGAGATTTTCCCAGGGTGCAATGGGAGCACAAAACATGACATTCAGATCACGGTGGAAGGACAGGGCAGAATTAAACCTGATTTTTAGCGACATCACTCTGGAAGCATAGATTAGGGGCTGGGTGCCATGCCAGAGGCAGGAGAGCAGATGGAAAGTTAATAAAACCCAAAAAAGCCTGCAGTGGACTTCAGTTATGGCGGTGGAAGAGTGGAGAGTTCCCAGGGAGGCATAATTTACAGGACATGGTCCTAGTTGATGGGCTCTGTGGAGTATGGGAAAAGGAAACAGTTCTGGTATGCTTTTCATGCTTTCAGCTTTATTTGTGATGTGTGTGTTAATAATCTTACTAGAAAGAGATGCATTTTTGGCAGGGGTAGGAGCCAGGAAGGTGGTGAACACAGTGTTGAGAGTGACTCAGTGCTGGTGAAGGAGCTGTTCAGTCTAGGTCTGGTGTTCGTTCAGAAGGGAGAACAAGTCTTGAGGCAGGTTTAGGTGTGTGATGAGCTTATAACGATATCCACTGAGAAGAGACTACCGGGCAGTGTGGCAAATCCACCTCTCAGAGGTTAGACTGAAACTGAGGAAACAGACATTTTAGGGGGAAGCAAGGAATGATGTCCTGTGAAGGAATCTAAGCACCAGGAGCCCGAGAGGTGGGAGAAAAGCTAGAAGGAAACACCAGCATATAAACCTTGCAAATCAGTCCTCACTGTGGCTATGCCTCTTCTATTAATGAGGCTGAAACCATCAAATTGCATGTGTACAAGCTAGATGTGCCTCAATTTGCCACAATGTTTTGCATAAAAGTGATTAAGTTACTGAATTTCTTACACCATTTCTAAATATAGGAATCATTATATCTGAGAGACATATATTACAGGATGGTTAAGTAGTTGCTCATGTAATTCAGAGGTTGCCAAGCATTTTCTGTAAATGGTAGATATTTGGGTTTTCGGGGCTAGAGGGTCTCTGTAACTACTCAACTTTGCCACTGTGCCAGGAAGTATCCACAGACTATATATAAGTGAGTGGGAGTGGCTGTGCTCTAGTACAACTATGGATGGCATCTAAAATTTGAATTTTAGCATTCTTATTTTGACATTTTCAGCCTCTTAAAATGTAAAAATAAATTCTTAACTCTTTGGTTATACACAAACAGGCAGCTGTTCAGATTTGGCCCAAAGAACATAACTTGCTGATCCCTGATGTAATTACAGTCAAATACTGAAAATTACATCTAAAATTATTAGGCATATGGTGGAAGCAATACATTTTAATTTAAAATTACAACCTAGTAGGTCAGTAGTTAAAAAATGGGTGAAAGTACAAGTAATTTCATTTGCTACGCTGAGTGCCACCATTCAGAATTCATTCGGTGAAAATTCTGAATTGGAATATATACTAGCTTTCCCAGTTTTGATAATGACTGCATCAACTGATCAAATTTGGCTTAAAGGCATAATCTCTTTATTGCTTTGCACCAGGGTGGGCTTAATAATATTGTAGTTCTTAGAAAGCACCTCAGCAGGTAGCATTTTTCTTTTTAAATATTCTCCCTGAATCTAGCCAATATTTTTTCCCTTGCTTCATCTCTCTTTAAGAGTTCATTATCACCGGATTTATTCAGGTACCTTAAAAATGAATGGGGTTTTCAGAGCAAAATAAATGCCATAAAATATCTGTGGGAGAGCTTAATTTAGCAATTATCTGGAACATTAATAGTTACCTAGCTTGATTCTGGAATAAGATTATCTCCTTCCAATAATGGAAACCATTTTGAATTCATGCGTGTAGCTGAGCCATATGACAGTGGGAATAAAGAGCATGCTAAATTTTTCAGGTCCACAACTGCCAAAAAGCAAAGCAATGAAACATAACAATTTTCTAAAACTTTGGTGCCAGCTTCTTTATGATTCCAGCCATTATTTTCTGAAATGATAGCAATTTCCAAGTTTAATGTTATAGACTTTGATCTAACATCAAATCCAGAGAAATCGTTGAGAAGAATTTACGATAAATCTTTAAAATATGGATTTGAGAGGTTTACTTGCTGATGAAATTCACAGGAATTTTAAATATGAATCGTAATGAGAAAAGAGAAACTTTTCCCTAAAAGTGAAGGGCTATTTGGCCACATTGCAGAGGAAATACTAGTATTCATACCTGGATCTGAAATCTCTTTAAAGATAAAAATTTGGTTCTCCCTTCCAAAATATTTTATGTTGTAAGTTGGTTGCCAGGGAAGGTCAACATTTTTTAAAAACTACTTTTTTATAATGCCCATGTCTCTGCAGAAAAATTTAACCCACAACTTTAACCCAGTCATTGTTTTTCTTTTCCTAGGGCCTTCCCAAAAAACAAAACAAACAAACAAACAATCAAACAAAAACACAAAAAACAAAACACATACACACACAAAAACAAACAAAAAAACAAATCCAAAATACCACAAAGAAATTCTCATCCTTGACTATAACTGGAGAATATTCACAATATTTACTACTTGCAATTCTACTTTTCTTACTGAATGATATTACAGACATTTTTTGCTTTATGGGGTTAAGATCATGAACTTGAGAGATGAGGCAAGGGTTTGAGTGCCAGGTTGGCCATTGGACAGAGTAGCTCCCATTTTTGAGCCTCACTCTCTATTTACTAAAGGAAGATAACAATGCACCTACTTTACAGGACTACTGCAAGTACCAAATGAGACTATGCATGTTACCTACTATTTTTAGTGGAATTATGTTTAGTCCAGTGGAGAGCACATTTTGCTCACCCCTCTCCTAGCTGAGACAACCAGGCTTTCAGGATTCCTTGGGTGACATTGGGAGATGGCTTATTACGGCCATCTGCCTTCTCTCTGAGGAGGCCAGAAGCATCTGGTAGCATTCCAGCCACAGGCCTGGTTCCACCTCTACCCAAATAAAAGAGTAGAAAATAGACCCATATGCGACATTTATTAACTCACAGAAAGAATGGGTTTTTAAAAGCAATGGAGACCAATAAGCACATACTGACATATTATGAAAAGAAAGTTCCTTAATGAGCCAATTGCTAGACTCAGCTATACCCTTGGCTGTTTGGAACAGCATATCACTGATCTTAAAGATATTCTATCAATGTTAAAGTATTTAATGGTAATCCAGTGAACATTTTACATGCTATCCATAAAAAATTGCCATCACATAGTGTAGTAATGATTGACTTTCGTAACAATATGCCTAGGACATTGATCAGGGAACATAATTTAGTTGGGTTAAATTAGAATGGAGAAAAAAATAACCTACATATTATCCAGATTCTCCTCTTCCAAAGAATTGTTCCATCACTTATTCAATTGTTCAAGTTAGAAATCTGGATCATCCTTGGCACCTCCTCCTTACCTCACATAAACAATCTAGCAATTTTATCCTTCAAATATTTTCCGTATCTCTTGTTTTTTTTTTTTGTCTTTCTCCTACTACCATTCTAAAGCCTCAACAAATTTCAAAAATCCTTAAACCTTCAACTCATTTGAATTTAAGATCATTCTTGCCAGCTAGGGAAATGTAATCTATTCACATCAAATCATTGACTGTGCATTGTATTTATTCATTAAAGTGATCATTCAGTGGAAATACATTTTAAAAATATATTAAATAGTAAAAGTGATGGGTTCTAAAAGAAAAAAAGGAGTCTCCTAAATGGTTTAATCCATTCCCCACCAGGAATGATTTTATCATCATGCAAATCTGATCACATCACCCTCCCTCCTTCTTAAACTCTTTAGTCCCATATGCCTCTTAAACTAAAGCTAAAAATCCTCTGTGAGCTTCCAGGCCCTGCAGCTCTGATTCCCACTAAATCACCTGCCTTACCCCACACCTCCTGTCCTTCTGGTCCATATCTATCACGTCAGCTTTCAGATCCTTGTGCACACCATGCCCCTCCCCTCCTCATGCCATTCCCTTTGCCTAGGACAGTCTTCCCTCCCTTGAGTTTTCAGGTCTGTTTTGAGTTCCTTTGAAAGTCTTCTTAGACTTCCTTTGAGGTGGTCAAATTCCTGTATTACACCCTGTCATGGTACCACAGCACCATATTACCACAGTGCCACAGTGTCTCAGTACCATGAACATATGTTCACAGAACTTATATCATTACTGGAATTTTATATTTGTGTGACTCTGGGGAATGTATATCTTCACCGAGTTCAGAGGGCACGTCTGTTTTTGCTTTGTTTCCATCTAGCACTGTAAGGCAAAATGTCAGCACCTTTGTCGAGCAGGAATTCAGTAAGTAGTTGTTGAAGGAATGACGACATGAATCTGGCATTCTTGACTTAACTTGGATAACGCAGTTGTATTCTATTCTTAATTTTTACCTATTGACTTGAAAATCATGTCAAATGATATTTATTTTGTTCACCCCATGGAACTATCATGTGGATAAAACAATGTAATATGTAAAATTCTTCAAACTTTTTGTCTCCTCAAATGAAATATGTGCAACTATATTCCGGATATTCCAGGAAATAAAAACAATGAATGACTAAATTCTATTCAGTGTATTTTTATTAATAGTTTTTTAATTCAAATTTTTATTTGAAGTTGGTAACTCATCCTGGGAATCTCTCTATGAAAACACTGAACTGTTCTCTGCTGGTGGATAAGAACGCTTATTCTTTAAAACTTTCAACAACACAGGTTGTTGCTCTTTGAGGAAAAGATTAGAATGTGTCAGCCATATTTTCTTATTTTAATCCACAAAATCAGATGAAATGACAAACTAGATAAAGTATGACACAAGGCAAATGTGGAAAGAAAGTCAGGCTCAGGTCTTGTGATTCTATAGTTTTCATCCCAGGAGAGAGGCCTCTAACTGCTCTGGAAGGAAAGACATCAAATCTACTACTATTAGTCTGATGGGGCCCATAGACTAGAAGACCACCCATTCTAGAGCAATATATTCCTTTTTGAACTAGGTATAAATATTTTTTAAATTGCTCTTTTAGAAAGCTAATGACACAATTCTGTTAAGTGCATACAATTTTAGCACATTTAGAATGTGTGACAGTCCTGGATCAAATCAATATAAATGCATAAAATATTACATACTTGGTATACTTTTCATTTCAATTTTTGCCCTTTTGTATTTTTGGACATTGTGTTCAGTTTGGGTTAGGAGTCCCTATCAAAGAATACTAAGATGAGACACACTATTATATTTTAGCTGACATGAGACAAACTTTTCTAAATTAAAACTAATGACTAAATTATTTTGATTTTCAAAATGGATAAAAGAACAATTTAGATTGAATTTGTGGTATTTAAATAGAATGTATTAAAGAAAAGAATGATACAAAGGTAAGTCTATCTGCAAACATAACAAGTTTGGATTAACTCTTTTCAATATAGTATGTTAAAAAGATTTTAAAAACATTTTTTTGTGTGCAAAATGCAATCAAATTTAATCAGTTTGGCATTAATTAAGCTCTAATAATGTACTTCAGTGTTTTTCCTAAGTAGTGTGATCCGTTTCCCCATCATCCAGGTCGATTTGTGCACATTATGGTGTCATCATAATTTTAAAACATACTGAGAAAATGACAGAGCTGCAGAATTAAAATAAATGATTAATGGTATTTTTTTTCATGTTTTGTACTAATAGGTATTACTGAGCCTTTAAATTAATAGAGCTGTCAAGCTCACGGGTGTTACAGATCCAGCAATGAACCAAAATGGAAATTATATATTCCACAGACACCTAAAGATGACACTTCGGAATATTTTAAATTTTAATTAGTAGGTGCAATTGTTTTGTTCCCCACAACCAGTGCAAATTAATTGGAAATTAGTCACAACCAATCCCTTTTGTAACAGTCTGAAATGAAAGAGATTGGTGCTTTATACCTTAACATACTTGTTTGGGGGCCAGAAAGCACACATGCAGTAAATTGCATTGTCAATTACAAAACAACAACTGTTGTGAAATTAGGGAAAATTATGCACAGGTAAACAAAACTAATTAATGCATAAGTAACTGGGGAACACACAAAATAACGTCCAACTAAACACTAAAGTGCCAGTCTTTGAAAAAAAAATGATGGCTTTAGAAATGCAAATTTATGCATAGCATTTACCAATAAAGTCTTAGGTAAAAGGATGCTTTTAGTTTATGTTTTATTTAACTGCTTTTGGAGACTCACTACCACTCACACTTTAAAAAATATACCCATCAGAACAGCAGTCTGCTTCTTCAAATATGTGTCAAGATGGCAAAAGAGTGTTAATTTTCTATTCCTCAAATATCAAGATAAGACTCATTGAATAACAAATGATGGTATTTCCTTCCTTAAGATGTATCCTTATTCTTTATTTAAATAGTAGGCAAAACGCAATTTCTACGCACATCAGGAAAATATTTATTATCTACACAAAGCATTTTCCAACTGATAATTTTTTGGTTACTCTTTGTCTTTCATCACTAAAAATACAAATGTTCCTTTGCTGGAACATTGGTATGGCTTAAGATTACTTGAAAATGGTATGTCTACAAAGGTAGCAAGTGCCAAGTTAAAATAGCTGTGTATCTTCTAATGAGAAAATAATATTCGCATCAAATTTTCAAAACAAGACCAATTTCCAGGAAATCAGCCAAGTGTATTCAATATTATTTCATACTATTTAAAGGTAATTGATTTAATGAAAGAATCTTGGGAAATTCAAGAGATAGATAAGCCTGCAGGTAACTTTCACAGCACTGCTATTTCCTTTGCATAGTAATTTTCCTAAGCTGTTTTTCCCTCCCTCTTTATGAAAATGCCATAAAACGTGGCTTTTATGGAGTGAAAAATATTTTAACTTCAGACTATATTGAATGTTTACAAAAGTGCTAAAAATGTTGACTATTTCACAAAAAGCTGATATACGGAAGTTTTAATAAATTGGTTGAGATTTTATAATAAAACAGTTGTAAGGCTGTATAATTTCTAATCTGTTTTCAATTCCCTGGTCTGTGATCAGTTAATTTAGGTAATAAGTATAGGAATGCTCACCTATCATATAGATAAGCAAATTCCAACTATTCACCCTATTCTCCCCATAAATCTTCCCATGTACTATTTATGTTTAGGTTTTGGTAGCTTCTTGTCAGGAAACATAGTTCTCTTCATAATTTCCCTTTAAAATTGTATCGTATCTTTAGTAATCAAGAGAGATATAAACATATATACTATGAAAAAAAATCCATCTGACACCTCTGCAGTTTCTAACATAATATTATGTGAAATGTTCATTTAAATGATATACCTGAGTAGAAAGGATTTTCATGGTAGTTAACTCTACAAGTGTGTTGAAAGGGGCATTAAAACAATCTCAGTTTATTTTGATTCTCAACTGTAAGTGCCCTATACTGGGTGTGCTCTGGTTAGATCTGCTAAAGGGCCAAGAGGTCTCATTGGCCTGGCTACTTGTTTTACATTTTTGCTCCTGTACTTAATACTGTGCATCACAGAAAGCTTCAGTCATTGTATTTTGCCCTCTGAACTTTTATCTGTAAGAAAACAAGCTTAATGGAGAGATGGCATGTTTGGGAGTAGAAAAACAAGTTAGGACCAGTTAAAGTCTTATAACTTTTTTGCCTAATGACCTTGGACATTCATTTAAAGTCACTGCCACAGTCTAAAAGCCTCCCCTATGACTTTGTTTGTTTGTTTGTTTGTTTGGTGTTTTTTGTTTGTTTGTTTGTTTTTTGAGAACGTGCTATCTACTAGAAAAGCAACGGGTAAGGAGCAGATTCCAAAGACTTCAGAATGTATTGTTTCAGCAATCAGAAGACTTGAACCGATCATCAGGCTACCTTTGAGCACTTCCTTCTTTTAAGATTCAGGTAGTTATTTCTTAGTTGTTCCTCAATACATCAGATATTTATTGGGCACCAGCTATGAGCAAGGCATTTTGCAACTTGATTTTGATTATTGAGTTTGGAAGAGAATCTGAGATGATAAATGAGAGAGAACTGCAGGCAAACATAAGCAACGGTGATGGGGCGCATGGAGGTGGAAAAGCATTGCTGAAAAGAGCCAAGGCAAATATTGTCAGTAACAGAATGGTGTCCTCATATAAAACAACTCTCCATCTCTACATGTCACCCACTCCCTTGGAAAGCTACAGCGGCAGAAGAGAGTCACTTCTGTCCCACGACTCTTTCTAATTCCATCTTCTTATGTCTAATTAAGATGAGCACATCAAAAACTGTAAACATGCAAACATTTCAGTTTTATAATTAGTCAATATGAAATAAAGACGCACATGTATAAACCAGATCAAGGCAGTTTTCCTGTTTCTATGACATTGTCAGGGTTGCATACTTTGATAGTTCCACCTCATAATTATAATGTTAATAATAGTAACGTGAATAAAAAGTAACAAGCTTTGGCTCTGACTGCGGGCTGACCATTATGCTACTAGTAAGTGTTTTACACATGTTATCCAGAGGCTACCTGTTTCAGCCATTTCTTTGAGTGGCTCTCAGCAAAAGTCTACTCCCATAAAAGTATTTTTATCAGAGTGTAGAATTGAAATATTATTTCATAAAATAGATTAAAGAGAGGATTTATGTCTGGCACCAGACAGTGTCTATTCCCATTAGGCATGTAGGTGGTCTCCAAAGACCTTCTTTAGCTCAAATAAAATCGAGGGAAGAGAAGTAGGCCTTCCCTGATTCATACTCCAGGCAGGTTTGTCTCAACTCATTTTCTTTTTCTTTTTAAAAAAATTTATCTTTATTGCTGAAAGTATTATAGATGTCCCCTTTGTTTTGGTGTTTTTTTCCTCATTGACCCCCTCTACCTTGCACCCACCCCTCCCAAGCCTTCACCACACTATTGTCTGTGTCTATGGGCTATGCATATATGCATAGAAGTTCCCCAGTTAATCACTGGTATTCCCTTTCCTAGCCCCCTGTTTCCCAGCATTGAATATTCCCACCACCCTTTATTGTTAAGGGTTATCAGAGGGAGAGACACAGCTCCATGTCCAGTCCCTAGAGACCACCTCTACTCACCTAAGGGCCTAGCAAAGCATTCTGATAAGATTAAAATAGAGGGAGGAGCTATTCTCTCTTCAGGGAGTTCTACCAGCTTCCAAAAGAATAATTTTCCCATTTTTAAATTTTTATTTCATCTAATTTTATTCTCTCAACAACTCTGGGAGGTAGGTGTCAACATCCTTAATTTTCAATATAAGACAGAACGTACACAGGTTCTGTAACCTGCCATTACACAGCACAAGTTGGTCAGTTCTAGAAGAGGCCTGAGAGCTGACTCAGAACTCCTTGTTTCCCACCCCGGTGCCAGTTATTGTCCTGGAGAACAGTCCCCCTCTCTTCTGCCAATCAAACTTCTGTCTGGCCCAGCTCAAGTCACACATTACTGTGAAATTTCAAAGCACGAGGATACAAAGAAGATTCTAAATGCCCTCGAAAAGGAAAAACAGGTCATTTACAGAAAAAATAAAAATCAGCATGGCACCAGGCTTCTCAAAAACATTAGAGCTAAAAGAATATGGAGAAACACCTTCAAACCCCAGAGGCAAAGTTAATTTTATCCCAGACTTCTATACTTAGTCAGTGTATTGATTAGATGCAAGGGTACAATGAAGGCATTTTCAGTCAGAAAAGGATCTAGAGAGTTTACCTTTTCTATGCCCTTTAAAACACGTCTGGGGATGTTCTCCAGCAAAACAAATGAGTGAGCTAAGAAAGAGATTCAAAAACCACAGGGCCACACTGACAACACCAAAGGCTGGTGAGGCTGTAGAGCAACAGTCCCACACACTGCTGGTAGAAATGCCAAATGACACACACAGCCACTTTGGAAGACAGTTTGGACCAATGGCGATAACATGTGCAATGAACACTACAATGTGCTACAGAGATTTTCCCAGGGTGCAATGGGAGCACAAAACATGACATTCAGATCACGGTGGAAGGACAGGGCAGAATTAAACCTGATTTTTAGCGACATCACTCTGGAAGCATAGATTAGGGGCTGGGTGCCATGCCAGAGGCAGGAGAGCAGATGGAAAGTTAATAAAACCCAAAAAAGCCTGCAGTGGACTTCAGTTATGGCGGTGGAAGAGTGGAGAGTTCCCAGGGAGGCATAATTTACAGGACATGGTCCTAGTTGATGGGCTCTGTGGAGTATGGGAAAAGGAAACAGTTCTGGTATGCTTTTCATGCTTTCAGCTTTATTTGTGATGTGTGTGTTAATAATCTTACTAGAAAGAGATGCATTTTTGGCAGGGGTAGGAGCCAGGAAGGTGGTGAACGCAGTGTTGAGAGTGACTCAGTGCTGGTGAAGGAGCTGTTCAGTCTAGGTCTGGTGTTCGTTCAGAAGGGAGAACAAGTCTTGAGGCAGGTTTAGGTGTGTGATGAGCTTATAACGATATCCACTGAGAAGAGACTACCGGGCAGTGTGGCAAATCCACCTCTCAGAGGTTAGACTGAAACTGAGGAAACAGACATTTTAGGGGGAAGCAAGGAATGATGTCCTGTGAAGGAATCTAAGCACCAGGAGCCCGAGAGGTGGGAGAAAAGCTAGAAGGAAACACCAGCATATAAACCTTGCAAATCAGTCCTCGCTGTGGCTATGCCTCTTCTATTAATGAGGCTGAAACCATCAAATTGCATGTGTACAAGCTAGATGTGCCTCAATTTGCCACAATGTTTTGCATAAAAGTGATTAAGTTACTGAATTTCTTACACCATTTCTAAATATAGGAATCATTATATCTGAGAGACATATATTACAGGATGGTTAAGTAGTTGCTCATGTAATTCAGAGGTTGCCAAGCATTTTCTGTAAATGGTAGATATTTGGGTTTTCGGGGCTAGAGGGTCTCTGTAACTACTCAACTTTGCCACTGTGCCAGGAAGTATCCACAGACTATATATAAGTGAGTGGGAGTGGCTGTGCTCTAGTACAACTATGGATGGCATCTAAAATTTGAATTTTAGCATTCTTATTTTGACATTTTCAGCCTCTTACAATGTAAAAATAAATTCTTAACTCTTTGGTTATACACAAACAGGCAGCTGTTCAGATTTGGCCCAAAGAACATAACTTGCTGATCCCTGATGTAATTACAGTCAAATACTGAAAATTACATCTAAAATTATTAGGCATATGGTGGAAGCAATACATTTTAATTTAAAATTACAACCTAGTAGGTCAGTAGTTAAAAAATGGGTGAAAGTACAAGTAATTTCATTTGCTACGCTGAGTGCCACCATTCAGAATTCATTCGGTGAAAATTCTGAATTGGAATATATACTAGCTTTCCCAGTTTTGATAATGACTGCATCAACTGATCAAATTTGGCTTAAAGGCATAATCTCTTTATTGCTTTGCACCAGGGTGGGCTTAATAATATTGTAGTTCTTAGAAAGCACCTCAGCAGGTAGCATTTTTCTTTTTAAATATTCTCCCTGAATCTAGCCAATATTTTTTCCCTTGCTTCATCTCTCTTTAAGAGTTCATTATCACCGGATTTATTCAGGTACCTTAAAAATGAATGGGGTTTTCAGAGCAAAATAAATGCCATAAAATATCTGTGGGAGAGCTTAATTTAGCAATTATCTGGAACATTAATAGTTACCTAGCTTGATTCTGGAATAAGATTATCTCCTTCCAATAATGGAAACCATTTTGAATTCATGCGTGTAGCTGAGCCATATGACAGTGGGAATAAAGAGCATGCTAAATTTTTCAGGTCCACAACTGCCAAAAAGCAAAGCAATGAAACATAACAATTTTCTAAAACTTCGGTGCCAGCTTCTTTATGATTCCAGCCATTATTTTCTGAAATGATAGTAATTTCCAAGTTTAATGTTATAGACTTTGATCTAACATCAAATCCAGAGAAATCGTTGAGAAGAATTTACGATAAATCTTTAAAATATGGATTTGAGAGGTTTACTTGCTGATGAAATTCACAGGAATTTTAAATATGAATCGTAATGAGAAAAGAGAAACTTTTCCCTAAAAGTGAAGGGCTATTTGGCCACATTGCAGAGGAAATACTAGTATTCATACCTGGATCTGAAATCTCTTTAAAGATAAAAATTTGGTTCTCCCTTCCAAAATATTTTATGTTGTAAGTTGGTTGCCAGGGAAGGTCAACATTTTTTAAAAACTACTTTTTTATAATGCCCATGTCTCTGCAGAAAAATTTAACCCACAACTTTAACCCAGTCATTGTTTTTCTTTTCCTAGGGCCTTCCCAAAAAACAAAACAAACAAACAAACAATCAAACAAAAACACAAAAAACAAAACACATACACACACAAAAACAAACAAAAAAAACAAATCCAAAATACCACAAAGAAATTCTCATCCTTGACTATAACTGGAGAATATTCACAATATTTACTACTTGCAATTCTACTTTTCTTACTGAATGATATTACAGACATTTTTTGCTTTATGGGGTTAAGATCATGAACTTGAGAGATGAGGCAAGGGTTTGAGTGCCAGGTTGGCCATTGGACAGAGTAGCTCCCATTTTTGAGCCTCACTCTCTATTTACTAAAGGAAGATAACAATGCACCTACTTTACAGGACTACTGCAAGTACCAAATGAGACTATGCATGTTACCTACTATTTTTAGTGGAATTATGTTTAGTCCAGTGGAGAGCACATTTTGCTCACCCCTCTCCTAGCTGAGACAACCAGGCTTTCAGGATTCCTTGGGTGACATTGGGAGATGGCTTATTACGGCCATCTGCCTTCTCTCTGAGGAGGCCAGAAGCATCTGGTAGCATTCCAGCCACAGGCCTGGTTCCACCTCTACCCAAATAAAAGAGTAGAAAATAGACCCATATGCGACATTTATTAACTCACAGAAAGAATGGGTTTTTAAAAGCAATGGAGACCAATAAGCACATACTGACATATTATGAAAAGAAAGTTCCTTAATGAGCCAATTGCTAGACTCAGCTATACCCTTGGCTGTTTGGAACAGCATATCACTGATCTTAAAGATATTCTATCAATGTTAAAGTATTTAATGGTAATCCAGTGAACATTTTACATGCTATCCATAAAAAATTGCCATCACATAGTGTAGTAATGATTGACTTTCGTAACAATATGCCTAGGACATTGATCAGGGAACATAATTTAGTTGGGTTAAATTAGAATGGAGAAAAAAATAACCTACATATTATCCAGATTCTCCTCTTCCAAAGAATTGTTCCATCACTTATTCAATTGTTCAAGTTAGAAATCTGGATCATCCTTGGCACCTCCTCCTTACCTCACATAAACAATCTAGCAATTTTATCCTTCAAATATTTTCCGTATCTCTTGTTTTTTTTTTTTGTCTTTCTCCTACTACCATTCTAAAGCCTCAACAAATTTACAAAAATCCTAAACCTTCAACTCATTTGAATTTAAGATCATTCGTGCCAGCTAGGGAAATGTAATCTATTCACATCAAATCATTGACTGTGCATTGTATTTATTCATTAAAGTGATCATTCAGTGGAAATACATTTTAAAAATATATTAAATAGTAAAAGTGATGGGTTCTAAAAGAAAAAAAGGAGTCTCCTAAATGGTTTAATCCATTCCCCACCAGGAATGATTTTATCATCATGCAAATCTGATCACATCACCCTCCCTCCTTCTTAAACTCTTTAGTCCCATATGCCTCTTAAACTAAAGCTAAAAATCCTCTGTGAGCTTCCAGGCCCTGCAGCTCTGATTCCCACTAAATCACCTGCCTTACCCCACACCTCCTGTCCTTCTGGTCCATATCTATCACGTCAGCTTTCAGATCCTTGTGCACACCATGCCCCTCCCCTCCTCATGCCATTCCCTTTGCCTAGGACAGTCTTCCCTCCCTTGAGTTTTCAGGTCTGTTTTGAGTTCCTTTGAAAGTCTTCTTAGACTTCCTTTGAGGTGGTCAAATTCCTGTATTACACCCTGTCATGGTACCACAGCACCATATTACCACAGTGCCACAGTGTCTCAGTACCATGAACATATGTTCACAGAACTTATATCATTACTGGAATTTTATATTTGTGTGACTCTGGGGAATGTATATCTTCACCGAGTTCAGAGGGCACGTCTGTTTTTGCTTTGTTTCCATCTAGCACTGTAAGGCAAAATGTCAGCACCTTTGTCGAGCAGGAATTCAGTAAGTAGTTGTTGAAGGAATGACGACATGAATCTGGCATTCTTGACTTAACTTGGATAACGCAGTTGTATTCTATTCTTAATTTTTACCTATTGACTTGAAAATCATGTCAAATGATATTTATTTTGTTCACCCCATGGAACTATCATGTGGATAAAACAATGTAATATGTAAAATTCTTCAAACTTTTTGTCTCCTCAAATGAAATATGTGCAACTATATTCCGGATATTCCAGGAAATAAAAACAATGAATGACTAAATTCTATTCAGTGTATTTTTATTAATAGTTTTTTAATTCAAATTTTTATTTGAAGTTGGTAACTCATCCTGGGAATCTCTCTATGAAAACACTGAACTGTTCTCTGCTGGTGGATAAGAACGCTTATTCTTTAAAACTTTCAACAACACAGGTTGTTGCTCTTTGAGGAAAAGATTAGAATGTGTCAGCCATATTTTCTTATTTTAATCCACAAAATCAGATGAAATGACAAACTAGATAAAGTATGACACAAGGCAAATGTGGAAAGAAAGTCAGGCTCAGGTCTTGTGATTCTATAGTTTTCATCCCAGGAGAGAGGCCTCTAACTGCTCTGGAAGGAAAGACATCAAATCTACTACTATTAGTCTGATGGGGCCCATAGACTAGAAGACCACCCATTCTAGAGCAATATATTCCTTTTTGAACTAGGTATAAATATTTTTTAAATTGCTCTTTTAGAAAGCTAATGACACAATTCTGTTAAGTGCATACAATTTTAGCACATTTAGAATGTGTGACAGTCCTGGATCAAATCAATATAAATGCATAAAATATTACATACTTGGTATACTTTTCATTTCAATTTTTGCCCTTTTGTATTTTTGGACATTGTGTTCAGTTTGGGTTAGGAGTTCCTATCAAAGAATACTAAGATGAGACACACTATTATATTTTAGCTGACATGAGACAAACTTTTCTAAATTAAAACTAATGACTAAATTATTTTGATTTTCAAAATGGATAAAAGAACAATTTAGATTGAATTTGTGGTATTTAAATAGAATGTATTAAAGAAAAGAATGATACAAAGGTAAGTCTATCTGCAAACATAACAAGTTTGGATTAACTCTTTTCAATATAGTATGTTAAAAAGATTTTAAAAACATTTTTTTGTGTGCAAAATGCAATCAAATTTAATCAGTTTGGCATTAATTAAGCTCTAATAATGTACTTCAGTGTTTTTCCTAAGTAGTGTGATCCGTTTCCCCATCATCCAGGTCGATTTGTGCACATTATGGTGTCATCATAATTTTAAAACATACTGAGAAAATGACAGAGCTGCAGAATTAAAATAAATGATTAATGGTATTTTTTTTCATGTTTTGTACTAATAGGTATTACTGAGCCTTTAAATTAATAGAGCTGTCAAGCTCACGGGTGTTACAGATCCAGCAATGAACCAAAATGGAAATTATATATTCCACAGACACCTAAAGATGACACTTCGGAATATTTTAAATTTTAATTAGTAGGTGCAATTGTTTTGTTCCCCACAACCAGTGCAAATTAATTGGAAATTAGTCACAACCAATCCCTTTTGTAACAGTCTGAAATGAAAGAGATTGGTGCTTTATACCTTAACATACTTGTTTGGGGGCCAGAAAGCACACATGCAGTAAATTGCATTGTCAATTACAAAACAACAACTGTTGTGAAATTAGGGAAAATTATGCACAGGTAAACAAAACTAATTAATGCATAAGTAACTGGGGAACACACAAAATAACGTCCAACTAAACACTAAAGTGCCAGTCTTTGAAAAAAAAATGATGGCTTTAGAAATGCAAATTTATGCATAGCATTTACCAATAAAGTCTTAGGTAAAAGGATGCTTTTAGTTTATGTTTTATTTAACTGCTTTTGGAGACTCACTACCACTCACACTTTAAAAAATATACCCATCAGAACAGCAGTCTGCTTCTTCAAATATGTGTCAAGATGGCAAAAGAGTGTTAATTTTCTATTCCTCAAATATCAAGATAAGACTCATTGAATAACAAATGATGGTATTTCCTTCCTTAAGATGTATCCTTATTCTTTATTTAAATAGTAGGCAAAACGCAATTTCTACGCACATCAGGAAAATATTTATTATCTACACAAAGCATTTTCCAACTGATAATTTTTTGGTTACTCTTTGTCTTTCATCACTAAAAATACAAATGTTCCTTTGCTGGAACATTGGTATGGCTTAAGATTACTTGAAAATGGTATGTCTACAAAGGTAGCAAGTGCCAAGTTAAAATAGCTGTGTATCTTCTAATGAGAAAATAATATTCGCATCAAATTTTCAAAACAAGACCAATTTCCAGGAAATCAGCCAAGTGTATTCAATATTATTTCATACTATTTAAAGGTAATTGATTTAATGAAAGAATCTTGGGAAATTCAAGAGATAGATAAGCCTGCAGGTAACTTTCACAGCACTGCTATTTCCTTTGCATAGTAATTTTCCTAAGCTGTTTTTCCCTCCCTCTTTATGAAAATGCCATAAAACGTGGCTTTTATGGAGTGAAAAATATTTTAACTTCAGACTATATTGAATGTTTACAAAAGTGCTAAAAATGTTGACTATTTCACAAAAAGCTGATATACGGAAGTTTTAATAAATTGGTTGAGATTTTATAATAAAACAGTTGTAAGGCTGTATAATTTCTAATCTGTTTTCAATTCCCTGGTCTGTGATCAGTTAATTTAGGTAATAAGTATAGGAATGCTCACCTATCATATAGATAAGCAAATTCCAACTATTCACCCTATTCTCCCCATAAATCTTCCCATGTACTATTTATGTTTAGGTTTTGGTAGCTTCTTGTCAGGAAACATAGTTCTCTTCATAATTTCCCTTTAAAATTGTATCGTATCTTTAGTAATCAAGAGAGATATAAACATATATACTATGAAAAAAAATCCATCTGACACCTCTGCAGTTTCTAACATAATATTATGTGAAATGTTCATTTAAATGATATACCTGAGTAGAAAGGATTTTCATGGTAGTTAACTCTACAAGTGTGTTGAAAGGGGCATTAAAACAATCTCAGTTTATTTTGATTCTCAACTGTAAGTGCCCTATACTGGGTGTGCTCTGGTTAGATCTGCTAAAGGGCCAAGAGGTCTCATTGGCCTGGCTACTTGTTTTACATTTTTGCTCCTGTACTTAATACTGTGCATCACAGAAAGCTTCAGTCATTGTATTTTGCCCTCTGAACTTTTATCTGTAAGAAAACAAGCTTAATGGAGAGATGGCATGTTTGGGAGTAGAAAAACAAGTTAGGACCAGTTAAAGTCTTATAACTTTTTTGCCTAATGACCTTGGACATTCATTTAAAGTCACTGCCACAGTCTAAAAGCCTCCCCTATGACTATGTAACTCACTTGCAAAGTCTTAAAATATGTTTGCTTATAGACAAAGTAATCCAAAAAACAAACTCATGTAGTCATCCGTGTCATTACTGGTCTAGAGAAATATCTGAAACTTAACATTATCCTCATAGGTGAGCAGAAAAGCTATGCCTTTTTGGTTAATTATTTTCATTCAAACAAAAAGGTAAATGTTGTCTCAACTGCTTAAATGAAGGACACAAGAATGGGGAAAAAATTTAAAGAAGTTATCTCAAAATGTATATAAGATGTAAGATTCAAGGTTTAGGGCAGTGGTCGGCAAACTGTGACTCATGAGCCACATGCGGCTCTTTGGCCCCTTGAGTGTGGCCAGGAAGTTTCAATCCCACTGTACATGTGCGCCCGCACGTGGTATTTTGTGGAAGAGCCACACTCAAGGGGCCGCAGTTTGCCAACTACTGGTTTAGGGCATTTCTAAGACTTATTTAGTACTAGAGGCCCAGTGCATGAAAATTTGTGCACTTGGGTGGGGAGGGTCCCTCAGCCCCAGCTGCACCCCCTCTCAGTCGGGACCCCTCGGGGGATGTCTGACTGTGGGGAGTGGGCCTAAGCCATTAGCCAGACATCCTTAGTGCTGCTGAGCAGGTGGGAGAGGCTCCCACCACCGCTGCTGTGCTCGCTCGCAGCTGTCAGCCCGGCTTGTGGCTGAGCGAAGCTCCCCCTGTGGGAGCTCACTGACCACCAGGGGGCAGCTCCTGCATTGAGCATCTTCCTCCTGGTGGTCAGTTTGCATCATAGCAACCCGTCATTCCGGTTGTTCCACCCTTAGGGTCAATTTGTATATTACCCTTTTATTATATAGGATTTTTAAAAATATCTTTTATTGATTTTTTACAGAGAGGAAGGGAGAGGGATAGAGAGTTAGAAACATCGATGAGAGAGAAGCACCGATCAGCTGCCTCCTGCACGCCTCCCACTGGGGATGTGCCCGCAACCAAGGTAGATGCCCTTGACCGGAATCGAACCTGGGACCCTTCAGTCCTCAGGCTGACACTCTATCCACTGAGCCAAACCGGCCAGGGCTATTATATAGGATTTTTGTAAGAGATATGAAAATGCGGACTATACAGTGAAGTCTCGAAGTTGGCAGATAAGCAATTCTGGCTAATAATATGCCAACTCAATGGGGACAATTCAGGCAGATCTCAAAATAGCCATACACAACAAAACTAAGGAGAGTGGTGATGTTTTCAGTTCTGGTTAAAAAGAAGTAAGCGCACTCCACCTGGTCCTTCACATTGAAAGCAACCACAAACCCTGCACATGAAGCAGCTACTAGAGGATGCTGAAAAGAGATGCAGGCAGACTGGGGAAGGAAACCAGTCCAAGAAGTACCACTGAACCAGTGATGCATTTCATAGGTTTCTCCCATCTCGTATTTCCTAGCCTGACTTAAATGCAGCCCAAACCTGGAACTGCACACCAAGTACAGAGAGTTCTACAAAAAGCCTGGTCTTTCTGTTTCAAGGGGTAGAAAATTATAGCCCCAAAGGTCAGAGAGAGTGGGAACATATCTTGTCCTATTTAGTCTACCAATCTCTCCCATCAGAGTCCCCTGAAATTCCTTAGTAGTAGGTTCCTCCAATTACAATGAAGGAAAGCCTTTCTCTCTGATCAGTGCAACTATGGTCCCAAAAGCATGGGTGAATGCCTGATAATTTTTCTTTCTCTGTCCGCTTTCTAGATGGCCCTGGAGGCGGGTGCTATATCAGGAAGTACAGGGAAACTAAGGCCTTAGATTTCTAGCCAACAGAGCAATATGAAAGCCTTGGGAGGCAAACAAATAAACAAACAACAACAAAATACACACAAAAATACTTCCAGGAGATTCTGGAGTGAAGGGAGACATAAGAAAGCTATCTCTAAAGTTGTATATGATCTCCTCAGTATATCTCTGAGCCTGATATGCATAGGTTTGACCTTGAGAAGCATACTAAAAATTTAGAGAACTGAATTAGGGGGTAGCCCACAACCCAGGTTCCAGACAGGTCTATGGATCGTGCATATGTAAGATAAAACTGATAAATATTGCAAAGACTTTGAAAACTGAACTGATATCAGAACCACAACTCACAGGAAGCAGATCAGAATTTGTGATCTGAACCCAACTGGGTCAATTACCTGCTGAAAGAACAACAACAAGAAGAAATCAACATTCCCTACAAGAATTAAAAAGCACCCAGAGTAAATGTGATATTTAATATATTCAGGATATAATCTAAAATGTCTCAGCATGTGCTGATCCAGGAAAATCTCAAACACTCCTAAGGGGAAAGATAGCCAATGATGTGACCCCTGAGATGATACAAGTGTTGAAATTATCAGACAAGGATTTTACAACAGCAATGATAACCAAGCTCCAATAAGTAATGGCAGACCCTCTTGAAAGAAAAGATAGAGACTATTGGCTGAGAAATAGAGGATTTAAAAATGGAACCAATTAAATATTTTACAACTAAAAAATACAATGAAAATTTTAAAAAAGGACTGGCCCAGCCTATGTGGCTCAGTGGTTGAGCATCGATCTGTGAACCAGGAGGTGATGGATCATTTCCCGGTCAGGGCACATGCCCGGGTTGTGAGCTCAATCCCCCATGTGGAGCGTGCATGAGGCAGTCAATGAATGATTCTCTCTCATCACTGATGTTTCTATCTCTCTCTCCCTCTCCCTTCCTCTCTAAAGTCAATAATATTTATATATTAAAGGACCTGATGAGCTCAAGAACAGAATGGAAATGACAGAGAAAAAAGTCAGTGAACTTGAATATAGATGAAGATATTCTCCAATTTGAACAATAGAAAGAGAAAAGAGGGGAAAATTAATAAAGACTCAGATCTATGAGATAATACTCAAAATATCTAAAATATCATCAGAGTTTTAAAAGGAATGGAGAATGAGTGTAATGCTTAAATAAACAGTTGAAGAAATAATGTATGAAAACTTCACAATTTGGCAAAACATAAACCAACATATTCATGAAGCTCAGAGCAACTAAAACAAAATAAGCTCAAAGAAATTCATGCCAAGACTCATCAAAATCAAATGACTGAGCACTAAAGACAAAGAAAAAATCTTGAAAGCAGCCTGAGAAAAGTGATGCATTACATATTGTGGAGCAAAGATTCAAATGACTGGATTTCTCATCAGAAACCACATTATGTAAGACACTATGCGAGGTATGAAGGGGAATTAAGGATGACTCTTAAGATGCTTACAATGAAGTCAGAAGAGCTGGATGCATACATGCATAGCCAAAACACAGGGCCATGCATTAGGATGCCATTAAGACAATATCAACAGAGAGTCACAGGAGTACAAAGGACCAGGCAAATATATCAGACAGATGGAGAGTTAAAAAGACTTCATGAGGAAATTGCTGCTAAGCTTAGCATTGAAGGAAGGGATTTTACTTTATTTTTACTATATATGTATTTATATCCCATAGTCTTTCAGAAAGATTTTGAAGTCACTTACAATATATATATGGTGTGAAATGAGTTTTGAGTCCTAGCCAGTTTGGCTCAGTGGATAGAGAGTCATCTGAAGGGTCCCGGGTTCAATTCCAGTCAAGGGCACTTACTTCAGTTACAGGCTCCTCACTGGCCCAGGCCCTGGTTAGGGCTCCTGCAGGAGGCAACCAGTTGATGTGTTTTTCTCACATCAATATCTCTCTCTGTTTTTCCCTCTCTCTTCCACTCTCTCTAAAAACCAATGGACGGTTTGGCTCAGTGGATAGAGCGTCGGCCTGCGGACTGAAGGGTCCCAGGTTTGATTCCAGGCAAGGGCATGTACCTTGGTTGCGGGCACATCCCCAGTAGGGGGTGTGCAAGAGGCAGCTGATCGATGTTTCTCTCTCATCGATGTTTCTAACTCTCTATCCCTCTCCCTTCCTCTCTGTAAAAAAATCAATAAAATATATTTAAAAAAATGGAAAAATATCTTCTGGTGAGGATTTAAAAGAAATGAATTTTGACATCAGGGAGTAAGATAATCATAGTTGTGTTATTCATAAATAATTCTGGCAGTAGTGTGATGGATGGCTTTGACTACTGGGAAGCAAAAAATAATGTATTAAAGAGGAAAATATATGTCTTTTGGCCACCTGTATATCTTTTTTGGAGAAGTGTCTATTCATATCTTCTGATCATCACTAATCATCAGAGAAACCACAATGATATACTATTTCACACTTGTCAGAATTACTATCATCAATAAATCAATAAACAACAAGTGTTGGCAAGGATGAGGAGGAAAGGGAACCCTCGTGCACTGTTGGTGGAAATGCAGACTGGTGCAGCCACTATGGAAAATAGTGAGGAGGTTCCTCAAAAAATTAAAGAACGGAAGTGCCTTATGACCCAGCATTTCCTCTTCTGGAATATATCTAATGAAACCTAAAACACTAATTCGAAAAAGTATATGCATTCCCAAGATATGGATGCAACCCAAGTGCTCATCAATAGATGAGTGGATAAAAAAGCTGTACTAAAAGGAACACTACTTGGCCATTAAAAAGAATGAAACCTTACCTTTTGTGACAGCATGGATGGACCTAGAAGGTATTGTGCTAAGTGAAATATGCCAGGCAGAGAAAGACAAATAACATATGATTCCACTTAGTATGGAATCTAAAACACAAAGCAAAACAAACAAAAAAGAAACAGACTTATAAATAAGAGAACAGACTGACAGTTGACAGAAGGGAGGGGGGTTCGGGGACTGGATGAAAATGGTGAAGGGATTAACAAGTATAAATTGGTAGTTAACAGAATTGTCACAGAGATGTAAGTTATAGCATAGGGAATATAATTAATAATATTGTAATAATTATGTATGGGGCCAGGTAGGTACTAGAGAGAATATGATTTTCTAACCACTACACTGTACATCTGAAACTAATGCAGAATAATATTTAATGTAAACTGTAGTTAAAAATAAAAACTAAAAAAGTTGCTCCCTTATAATATTTTGCTATAGAAATCAATCAACCTTTCCCTTTTTGACATGTCTATACCTCCAAAAAAAGAGAAATATATAAATACACTTAAAAATGAATTATGTTATAAAAGTTGTAATTAATCACTAACATTAGAGGTACAATAGAAGCCCTGAGGAGTGACTGAATGAGGCAGTAATGCATTATAATTAAGAGAAAGGCATTAGAGCCCCTGGTCTGCTCTACCTCTGAGTGGCCTTGCCAAGTTGCTACATTTACCTGGCTTCAGTTTTTAGTTATTTATTTTTAAAAATGTATGATATGGGGATTATAATAACTTCACTGACCTCTTAGGGCTGGTTGTTGTAAGGATTAAATAAATAATGAATATGAATACACAGTACAGAAACTGGTACATGGTAAACACTCAATAAACAATAGGCATTATTACCATGGTTTCCTCCAAACATCTCCAGGACATACAAAATTCAATCAGCCTTCATTTAGATAACACCAAATATCTGGGACTGAAAATATTTAAATTTATAATTTTTTTCATTTTCTGTGTCAATGGCATGAGATTAATTTGTAATTAGCAAATGATTAAATATTAACTTACACTTTAAATTTATGATTACTTAAAATACAATAACAACAAACACGCATCAACATTTAATAGGACTCAGAACACTATTCCTCTTCATAAAGAATTTGCATTTCAAAGTTGTGCTGGAAATCCTCTCTTTGTAAAAACAATTGTCAAAATGAAGTTAACTCTAGATAATGGCAGTGTCTTTGGGCAATGAAAAAAAGATCCAGTCTTTTCAGGAGAGGGTACAAGCAAAGGTGAGGCAAGTAGCCAGTGTCTGAGTCCAGAGGATGCTAGTGCCAAGGAAGTAACCTGGCATTCAAGTCAGAAAATAACACTTTAGAGAATGGCCCACACAGTGGAAATGGGTATAGCAGGAGACAGGTACTCTCAGGGCACGAAATGATCAAGTATCTGCCATTGAAATACCAGGGATCAAGGGTAAGGCAGCAAGACAGCCAGTACCAGGGATTGGCTCAGTACCAGGTCAGACCACAGTTGCATGTTGAAGGTATTTAATGTTGGAAGCTAAGAATGGGCAAATGGATTCAGGGTCCTGAAAGGAATTGTACCAAGGAAGGTATAAAAAAGGCAAAGCTCATGTATATGCTTTCCAGAAGTTGCCTTGACATCAGTTATATGTAATATAGTTAGCTATTTGATATGGCTATGAAGTGCCCAGGCTGAAATATTGGACTAATTGAGGTCAGGAAGGAGGTGGAAGAGTGGAGAAAATGATGTTTAGTTATGGAGGGAGGGCAGCATGAAATGAGTCTCAAAAGATAAGTTGTGTTACTCAACTAAAGAATAAAGTTTATTTGGAGAAGAGGAAAGTGCATGACTAAAGGCAAAAGAAGTAAGAGAAGGTATTGGAGAAACAGGAATTATATTGGTGTTTTGAGTTATATTTTATCAGATTGAAAAAGTAAATGATTTTCAGTAGAAGAGTGTCATGGTGCAATGAGTATTTTATGTGATCATTCTGGCAGAAAAGTGAAAGATGAATTTAGATTTAAAAATTGAGGTAGGGAAGATTGATGTGGTTATTGTTAGGAATGAGAAAGAAGTAAAATGGGAACGAGGGAGAAATAAAATCTAGAAGAGTGGTATTTGGGATAAAAAAAGAAAAAGATTTCAGAAATATATCATATCACTAGGTAGGCATGGTCATTGAATGTGAGGCTATGGAGAAGAATGATGACTCTCAGAGTTTTAGCTTAGGGAACATTCTATACCTAAAGGTAGCTAAGTCAACATGGTAAAGGGAGGAGCAGGAGTTTGGGGGGAGGAGGTACAGGGAGTTAGGTGATGAGTCCAGTTTGGTTATACTGAACTTGAAGTTTAGTGTGGTCATTCCCACTTAACAAAACTTTACCAGTCACCCATCACTTGTAATATTGGGGGTGAAATGGCCGCATATGCATTTGCTAAATATAATCTGACCTTGTTTATGACCTCTTATATCTTACTGTCACCCGCTCCTCCCAAAGCTGCTCTTTCCACCCCCCGGCCATGAAAGAAACATATTGACAACAGAGTCAGTATGTTGATGTGCTCAGGAGGAAGGATTGTGAAGGAAGAAGAGAGAGAGGGGAAAATAGTTAGGCTCTGGAGTCCAGCCTAAAGAAAGGCTCTTGAATTATTTCAGTATGAAGTCTTCTAGAATTACATGGCCAAAATTTATTCTCTGTTAACTCAGTAACTACTAGAAAACAATAAACACCAGAATACTTAACACATTTCTTGGCTACTTTAATGTAAAATAATTTAAAAGATCATAAAAATTATGCTAAGCAAAATAAACCAGTCAGATAAAGACAACTATCACATGATCTCACTCATTTGTGGAATCTAATGAACAAAATAGATCTAGAGACATAGACACATGGAACAGACTATCAAATCTCAGAGGGAAGATGGAGGTAGGTGGGTGGGTGGGTGGAAAGAGACCAACCAAAGAACTTGTATGCATAACCCATGGTCATAGACAACAGTGTGGTGAAGGTCTGGGGTGGGGGGCTGGGGCAGGCTAAGAGGGGTCAATGGGGAAAAAGGAGGGGACATATATAATACTTTCAACAATAAAGATTAAAAAACACAAAGTCTCTATTTGAAGAGTTAATTTTAAGTTCTTTGATTTTTGCTTTTCCTGATATTTGAACTCAGGATTTATGAAATTAGTGAGTAAATATTACCCCAAATTTTTTAAGTTACTTTTTTATTGTGATAAAATATAAGTAACATAAAATTTTCTATTTTAACTATAAGCACACAGATCAATGGCATAAAGTACATTCACATTGCTGGATAAACATCACTGCCATCAATTTCCAAAACTTAGGATACTTTGATTTTTTAAGGTATTAATTGTCATAAAAATCAAGACCCATTTATCACCTGTCTTTCCATTTTACATACTCCACTTAAAAAATGGAATTTCTGCTGTGCTCTAAAATTATATCTAGAGCAATTCCTGCATAAATTGAAGATCAGCTTACAGATATTTAAATTCGGCAAAGAATTTTAACATTCTACCAATTCTTATGTTCTATAAGAAAAATACTGTCTTATTGAATCGAAGCAAAGAACACTTTCTATTTAAACCATGCCAATGTTATGAATGCTAAACATTCTCATCAGTTGAAGTGAAATTTAAAGTTCAGAACTCCATGTGGTTCTAGGAAAAGTAGAGTATGCCAAAATGTGAAATAACAATAATAAGCCATAGTCTAGTATACTTCTTGGCCTTCTGTAGACTGTAATAAATGTTTTATATGAATAAAAGTATTTATAAGGAGAGAAAATTAAATGTTATATAAAATGTATTATTAATTCAACAATTGTATAGATCATGATAATTAATAGGTGAAATGAATGTCCAATTACTAATTGAAAGGAAACAACAAATGTATTACAAGTACTCGTGTGAAATAAGCTAAAGTTATTCTAAAACATTAATTAGATTTTAATAGACATAGACTTTTAAAAGCTGGAGCAAAGTAGTAGGTGGTTTCCAAAGGTCACCCTGGAGGGACTGTGTCCTGAGGATGGACTGGGGCCTTTCCAGGTTGAGAGCCACAGGGGGGAGTAGCCACAGCGAGTGCAGGCAGTGGAGCCAGGCCACCTGTGTTTCAGTCTCTACTTTGCCATTTATTATCTGCGTGGAACAAGGCAAACTATTGAACCTTAGTCTGCCTCAATTGCTTTATCCATAAAATGAAACCAATCATAAGTTTTGTGAGCATTAAGTGTGTCAATACAGGCCAAGTGTCTAAAACTGTACATGGAACAAATTAAAAACTTAATAATTATTATATATTATTATTGCCATTGATCCTGCATGATTTAAAACAGCACAAAAGCTAAATTCCCCTTCTCCCCGAGAAGAGTCCAAAGTCATACAGAGTACTAATGGAAGGTGTTTGTTTTCATGGTCTTTTATTTATTCTCTGGTTACTCAGGCTGATGAAAAGTGACCTTTTATGCAAGACAAGAATAATGCTATTACCACCACCACTACCATCCTATATTACAAACACCATCACCATGAGCATTGCAACCACCATTACCGTTGTCACTGACAGCATCTTCTTAGCTCTTCATGACCACCCTCGTTGCCACCACCACCATCATGATTGTCACAACTGTCATCATCACCATAACCAAAGTTTCTCCACAATTTCCATCATCACAATCATGAGCACTGTTACTCCAATGCCATAATCCTAACCATCGCCACCATCACTGCCACCATCACTATCACCACCATCACCACCATTGCCACTACCACTACCATCGCCACCGCCGCCGCCGCCACCACCACCACCATCACCATCACCACCACCACCACCATTGCCACTACCACTACTACCACCACCACCACCACCATCATCACCACCACCACCACCACCACCGCCATCGCCACCACCACTACCACCACCACCACCACCACCACCATCACCACCATCGCCACCACCACCACCACCACCACCACTCTACCACTCGCAACAGCAACAACACCTTTAACCTCCATATGAGTATAAATGTAAACTTAAAAATGTCATTGGGAAATGAACAATAACAGATAAGATCTAAGTGTATATATGCTGGTAAAGGGAGAGGAACAGGAAATTCAGAGGGAGGGAGGGAGGGAGGGAGGGAGGGAGAGAGGGAAGGAGAGAGAGAGAGAGAGAGAGAGAGAGAGAGAGAGAGAGAGAGAAAGTGCAAGAGAAAGAGAGAGAGAGAGAAACATTAATGTGAGAGTTACATAGATTGGTTGCCTCCCATACACCCAGACCAGGGATGGAACCCACAACCTAGGCATGTGCCCTGACTGGGAATTGACTCTGTTACCTTCTGGCATATGGGACTATGCTCCAACCAACTGAGCCACACCAGCAGCCAGGGCAGGAACAGGAAAATTTTAAAAGGGTGTTTGGTCCCATGTACAGAGATAGTAAAAGGCATAAGAAGTAGCCAGTCTAGAGTAATTTTTCATATGTTTGTTTTACACCATTATTACAGAACTAATGTATTTCACAAACTTGGGGTTCAAGTAGCTAAAAGGAATATATTAGGAATAAACAAAGAGTCATATGTATGTGCTGTAAACAAAGACTGAGCCAATAATTTCCAAGTAAAACCACTAGAGAGGTATGATTAAAACTTTCCTCTTTTATGCTAAGTTATACTGTTTGGAATCTGTAGCTAAAATTGTTCAAACTAGTGGTTAAGAGAACAGGCTTTAATCAAAAGAAACCTGGATTTGAGTTCCATATCTGCTTCATATCTGACCTTGAGTAGATTATTTAACCTTCCAAAGCATCAGTTTTCTCCATCTGAAAAGTGGTGATAACCATTATTTAGAGTTTGTGTAAATATTCATTAAATACTAATATAATGTACTATGTCAATTATTCCTCAATTAAAAAAAATGCACTACCATCACTTAGCAAAATGCTAATACTAACCTAATATTAAGACCTCCCAGATCACTCTCTAAACAGTGTTGCACCCAATCTTAAGGCAAGAGTGAACATCGATTCATTTCTTTCTCTCATCCCTTATCCCTCACCCCAAGGGAACTCATTAGCAAATTCTTTCTGCTTCAGTTCCAGAAGGTAGCTCAAATCCATCCACTTCCCTGCCACTATCCTTGCCCGGCCCCAGACTACTTTGATAGATCCTGTCTCCCAGCTGCAAGTCAGAACAATCTATTCTCCACGTAGCAGCCAAGGTGAACTTTAAACATATCAATCAGATGATGCTCAAAGCCTCAAGAGTTTCCTATTATACTTACAATCAGATGCTAACACTTTACCATCATTTTTCTACCTGACCTGACCCCTGTCCATCTTTTACTTTACCTCTCACCACTTGCCTCCTACTTCTAGAAGCTTTGGTCATACCATCCTCCTTACCGTTTCTTTAACACACTGAGCTTTGACTCTTCTTTCAAAGAAGCCTCCCAGATCCACCATACAGTAGTATTCTCCATACTTTACCCAGTTCCTCTTCATTATTTTGCCTTGTTTTTTCATAACTCCTATAATCTGAAGTGATGTTATATGTCTATTTACATTTATCCAATCTCATATTATCAGAAGTAAGTTCCTTGAAAACAATTAAATTATTGATCATGGTCTATTCTGTTTCATTATTTCAATGTTCTATAATTGATCATGATTATGTTTCCATTCTTAGGGCCAACAGCAGTGCCTAGCATGTTTTTGAAATGTAACAAAATGTTCACTATTCAGATGAAAATAGAAATTTTGGGGGGTATAAATGTCTGACTTAACTAATATCTCATTATGGAAAAAAGTATAGGGGGAGTTTTTCTATAGAGAAGGGAGCCCTCAAATCCCCAAATGGAGGCAAAAGAACAGATGGGAGACTTTTGTCTGAAGGTCTCATATATAATTTCCTCATAAGCTAGTCTGAAGTACGTTGAAGAAAGGTACAAGAAAGTTTATCAATTTTGTTTAGTCTCAGAGTATATAATTGATCTGTGGGGTTTAAAGGTTATACCTAGGCTAACACAAACATTCCAAAGCTAAATCACTGTAAAGGGAATATAATGCTTAAAACCTGAATGCAATTGCTTTACCACATAACTAAGAAAATAAATGGTACATCTTAGATATTACGATTATTTAGTTGTAGACATATGTGATTAGTTAGTTATAGGAGGATATAATACCTAGTAAGCAGAAATGAAAGTGACTAGAATTTCAACTACTCTACTCACTGTGCATGGGGTCTGCATCCATGGTTCCCCATCGATCTGCATTGGCAAAGACTTGCTAGTCCTGGAAGAAAATATTTCTTTTTGAGTATATCACAGAAATACCTTACCTAACAGACTACATATGTAAGACATAAGCTAATGAGACAGGAAATGCAAATATGGTAACAGCTGGGCTCTAAAGGTATCTATTTTAAAAGGGACTTAAACTCTTGCTTATTAATGAATATCTTAAAGGTTCCTTGATAGGGATGTTGCGCTTTCTGGTAAATGTGGTAATATAAACAAAAACTCTGATGCAAAAAAAAAAAATAGGGTATATATTTAATGGTAAAATCAGAATTTCTACAGCCAGAAGTTCCTTGTTTTCATCGCAAACCTGGAATAAAAGTGTTTGTTGTCTCAGACTTTCCAGTATCACCACTTTCATGTAAAGAACACCACTTATTTCTGTGCTGTAATCCATGCTTTTACCTTAGTATCCAATACACCTTTTTTCTACAGGTAAAAATTTTTTGGGAAAAAGTTTCTTGACAAGGTTAAAATTTAATACATATATAAAATCTTATTAATTCACAACAATTAATTATTTAATTATATAAAAAAATGGGTGCACTTTAGTCCATGAAAGAATTTACATTAACAATGCTTCAACAGTGTTTTCATTGGGTAATTTGCCCAGCAGATACCTCGATGCTACGGTAAACTAAACTGAGCTTCAGTACACTAAACTGAGCGCAACCCAGGTTGGAGGGGATAAAATGTGTATGTTAGAATTGTATCCATGGTCTCAATAAAAGATTATTGAATCCAGATGAACCTGATAAGTAATAGCTAAGCGATTTTCATTATGTTGAAATATATCAGTATTAATCATTGATAACTTGAGATACAAATAAGACAAATGTTATCAGAGTCCTGCGTACTTTTAATTAGTTTGTAGTGATGCCAGGTCAACCCCCATTTCCAATTAGAGAGCTAGAACTACCTGATGACCACAGAGGAGCACTGCGCCAGCCGCCGCCCAGCACTCTTCAGTCCTGTGTATATTTGCCCCATCTCCATGGCTCCTTCCAAGCCAACCACCTCCAGCAGCTGATCACTCAGATCTGAAAGGAAACAGAAGCCTTGTAAGTTACAGTGCACAGGCATGTGTGTACAATGTAATGACATGAGCTATGGAGCTGGAAAATAAAAGCTACTTCACAAAGAAAGCTTCCCTGTCTTGGATACTGTAAGTAATGAAAAGATGGCCTATTTAAGACATTCTCAGTTTAACTAAACCTTGAGGTGCTGTGGGAAAAGATTTGCTGTCAGCTTATTCTAAAACAAAATGGGAAGAAGGGATCTCGAGCCAAATAATGCCAAAAAATATACCAGTCGTTTTTAACATCAACAAACTTAATGTTATTCCACATGTATATGTGGAACATTATACATCCCACATCAGACATTTGGCAGCAAACACACATTTCAGCACTATAAATAAAGTATGAGGATATGCTGTCAAATATGATTTTGTTAACTTACTCCAACAAAAGACCTAAGAGATCATGCAATTACAGTTCTCATTTTAGACAAAAGAAGACTGAGTCTCTAAATCACTGAGAGACTTGTCCAGAGTCATAGGTAACTCTGTGCAGAAGTTCAAGAAACAACATTAATTTCTTGCAATGCTTTCCTGATAATAGGAATATGCTGCAGAAGTAGACTAGATAATTAGCACAGTGCAATCATTTTTTTTAACAGAAGACAGCAGAGAGAGTCCAATAGTAATAGGCATTGCTTGTTGAGTGTTTACAAAGTGCCTGCCACTGGACTAATCTCTTTCTATATATCATCTCATTTATTCTGCCTGAAAACCACTTTAAGGCAAATATGATTATCCTCATTTTTAGACAGAGAAACTGAAAATTAGAGAACTAATTTATTCATATCCACATACCTAGGAAGTGACAAAGCCAAAGTTTAAACCCAACTACATTTTGTTGCATAACCACTATGTTATATTTGACAAATCAGCCATATCAAAAAGACTTTAAAAATTACAGAAATGTTTCTTACATAGGAAGAGAGGTTTTTTCTTACATAAAAAGAGAGGTTGGGAGGGACTTTAAAAATATGTATATTTTTATTGTTTTCAGAGAGGAAGGGAGAGGGAGAGAGAGATAGAAACATCAATGATGAGAAAGAATCATTGATTGCCTGCCTCCTACATGCCCTCAACTGGGGATTGAGCCCACAGCCCTGACCAGGAATCAAACTGTGACTTCCTGGTTCATAGGTCCATGCTCAACCATTGAGCCACACTGGCCAGGTGGGAGGCACTTTTTACTCAGCCAGAAAACAAAAAGTGCACTCACTTCAGTAGAATCCTGAAGAACTAGCTCTGACACATAACCTATCAGCTTTCCTATTGAGCAAAGAATGCTTGAACCTTTGATTTGGAGGTGAAACTCTAGGTGCATATATATGGTCCTTTTATTTTAATACTAGAGGCCCAGTGCACAGATTCACAACCTGGGACCCCTTGGGAGATGTTGAAGAGCCAGTTTCGGCCTGATCCCCGCAGGCCAGGCCGAGGGACCCCACTGGTGTACAAATCTGGGCACTGGGCCTCTAGTATGCATATAAGATCTTTGGTTAATCTCTTTCCACCCTCCCCCCTTCCCTTTGAGATTCATTAGTCTGTTCCATGTTTCCATGCCTGTGCATTGAGTGTCTGCCCCCTGGTGGTCAGTCTGTGTCATAGCTACTGGCCAGTTGGCCCGTCGCTTAGGCTTTTATAGATATAGATTCTCATGAGTTTTCAAATGTAAATAGTTTAATATTGTTTTAGTAGCAGACAATGCTGGAGGTTGTGATGATTATATAAGGTAATGATGTAATTGGGAGGTATGATGATTATATAAGGTAATCATGTAATAGTTGGTCATAGCTAAAGTTCTATTTGAAGAAAAACAAGCAAATGTGTTTCATATGGACTCCATTTTGTAATAAAAACCTTTATTCTCTGCTAATAAATCAATTTGAGCATGCAGTTCAGAGATGTAGATGATACATTTTCAGTACAGTTCAAGTGTGTGGCAAATAACACTTTGAAATCCCCAAGTTTGTTAGGCTCATGATCACTGGCAAATTTAATAACCTTTGAAACAGGAAGTGTGACAAATTATTTCTTAAGTGAACTGATAAAAAAACTATATTTTCAAACTTTAAGCTATAGCTGCAGCATGTTTTTATTCTCTAAATAAAAACAACCTTCCAGCCACAAAGTCAAATGTTAACAAGTCATAATAATTTAGAGCATTCACCTTGCTGTTCTAAACCCTAGTTAGACTTATTTTTCATGAAACTTACTCTGTTTCTAGTTTAAATTTATGTCGCCAAGAACAGATGGACAAGGAATGGAAACATATTCTTTCAGCTGTAGCCTGCACTAAAATGTGCTTGGCTCTATCGCCTGGGTGTTATACACATTTCTTAGATATGTCAACCAGAAAACTACACTGTGGCAAGCACTAAAACCCCAGATGTGTGTCTGGTGATATTTATAAAACAACCACTACCACAACAAGACTGAAGTTCATATTTAGTATTATACACTTTGCACTGCTTGGTTCGTAGACAGGTGAAACTTTATACCAATTTTTGTAATGATCTGGTTAATAGGAACTATGCTACAAGAATTGAAACACTTTCTCACAAGAGTTAATTTGTGAGCCCTAACTTTTCCATGAATCACAGGGATTTTCTACACCCACGCCATACTGCTACTGTCTACCACTCTCCTTCTCATTTTTCCCTTCTTTTAATTTGTCTTCGCTTTTCTCCCAGAAAAAAAAATGCCCTGATACTCAATTTTACCATTAATCATCATTAATGAAGCTTTTTCTTATAGATTTAGATTGGGAGGGTATGATGATTATATAAGTTAATAATGTAATAGCTGGTCATAGCTAAAGTTCTATTTGAAGAGGAATAAGCAAATGTGTTTCATATGGACGCTTTCAAACTTTCATGTTCTTGCTAACACAAAAAACTGAGTAGAAATACTGGAAAATTTACAAACTCCGGTAAAAGTAAATTAATACATATTCCTTTTAATTAGGTGTACACAAAAATAAAATAAAAAAGAAACACTAAATTTGTGCTGCACAAATTTGCTTCCATAACACACTCACATTATTTGATACAATAGTCTGCAATGTCTGTGTACAACTGATGCCTCTTACACATTGTCTTTGAGATCAGGGTCCTGATTGATTTAAGACTAAGATAGTTTCTGTCTTATATATCTCTGAACTGAAACATCTAAAAATATAAAAGACTTGTCGCTTCACATTCTAGTTAAAATTTATTTTAAGTGCAAGACCCCTTGGGATGTCATAACCAACCAGATGAACCTACTTAATTGGTTTGCTACCTGGCTATTGATTTCATACTTAACAGTAGGAATAGCAAACTACAGCCTATGAATAAAATCTGTCTCAACGCCTATTTCTATATGGCTTGTGAGCTAAAAATGGTTTTTACATGTTTACAAAGTGGAAAAATTTTAAAAGATTAATATATTGTGACATCTGAGGATTACATCAAATTCCAAATTCAGTGTTCATAAGTTAGTTTTTATTGGAACACAGCTATACTCATTCACTTAGGTGTTGTCTATGTTTGCTTTCACACTACAATAGCAGAGTAGTTGCAACAGAGACCAAATGGCCCTGCAAAGCCTGAAACATTGATTACCTGGATCTTTAGAGAAAAAGTGCCAAAGTCTGCTTAAGAGAAACATGAACTCTTCCAAGTCAATGAGGTTTTCACTTTAGTACTGCCACTACAACTATTAAGTGGCATTAAGGTGGCCCGGAAGTCCAAATTCCTCAGTGTATGTCTCTCGGCATAGAATAGCTGTTCTCAACCATGGAGTCTTCTCACCACACGCATGTGCCATGAGGTTTCTCACTATCAGTTTGTTATTAATCACGAAATACCCAAGTTTTCATAAACTTTGTGACAAAAGAAATTAGAGCAGCTTCACATTTAATATTCAGCTCAGTCATTGCATCTGGTTAGCTCTCTTGAGTGTGAGAAGAAGTAGAGTCATAGGTAGGAAGGCAGAAGTTGCATCCAGACTGAACATCAAGGTGAGAGTCAGCTGCATCTGTGCACTACCTACCAAATATTGAGAAATCCAACATCTTGATATTCTGAAGTATTTGTCTACCCCACGGAAGACATTGCTTTTGTTCAAGGAAAATAGTGCATTTCTGAAAGAGTTAACATGTCTTTCCCAATGGCTCCATAGGGGTAACAGAGGCAAGAGAATCTGCCAAATTTGATATTTTCATATTTAAAATATGAATGTCTAGAATAAGTGCTTCCGAAGGAAGAAACTTAAGGAAATAACCCAAGTTAGATCATATTAGAGCAAGAGGCTCAACACAGTATCAGTGACTCTCTGCCCAGGAAAACACAATTTTTTAAAATATAGTTTTATTGATTTCAGAGAGGAAGGGAGAGGGAGAGAGAAATAGAAACATCAATGATGAGAGAGAATCATTGATTGGCTGCCTCCTGCCCGCACCACATTGGGGATTGAGCTTGCAACCTGGGCATGTGCCCTGACCAGTAATCTAACATTGACCTCCTGGTCCATAAGTCCATGCTCAACCACTGAGCCATGCTGCCAGGAAAACAAAATTTTATTCATACCAACATGTAATTGAAGATAAGCATTTCTTTCAAGTACAAATTTAGGGAAGAAACCATCATTGTAGTAAAAACACCCATGTTTTTCTCACTGACAGATATCACAGATATTTCCTTATCACAGCGATTTTCAACCTTTTTCATCTCATGGCACATATAAACTAATTACTAAAATTCTGCAGCACACAAAAATATATATTTGCTGATTTGACAAAAAATAGGTATTATTTATATTGATTTACGAAAAAAGAAAAATAGTAATTACCTACCTTTTTTTTTTTTGGTTCCAAAGTGACTTTAAAAAAACAACAACACACAAACAAACTCAGGTGCCTATACTAGTATACAAGGATTTTTGGTACCAAGAATTAACCAATCAGACACAGCCTAATTATGTGACGTGACCAGTAAGATGCAACTCTATTATATGACCTACATATTTATAGTTCAAGACAGGGCATCCACACCAAAAGGCTATTGTTGTGTTGGCTACTGTCATTTTCTTCATTTGACAATCAAGGGGAAAGAGTAAGTGCACCTGACTAAAGAGTCAGGTATTGCATGCTTTGAAAGTTCTTGCTGTAGTTGTGGTAGTGTTTCCAAATGCTATTTATACTAATTATTACTTTTAAACCTTAACACTTATTGATGCTCTGTTAATTTTTTTTTTTTTCCTTACATTTCAGAAGTTTATTTTATCTTATTTTTGCAATTTGCAAATGGTCCTCTCAAGGCCACATGGACCACCAACATCTCTTTTTTTTTTTTTTTAAATATATTTTATTGATTTTTTACAGAGAGGAAGGGAAAGAGATAGAGAGTCAG
>NW_005364372.1:7224319-7225469 GCF_000412655.1 Myotis brandtii | reverse complement strand
CCCCCGCCCCCCAACCCTCCCCGGCATGTTAATTTTTTTAAGTTAATTTATTAATAAAGAAGCTCATATATTACTAAATCAAAATTTTAACAGCATTTCAATACAATTGGTTTTTTAACCAGTAAAACTGTTAGTCTGTGTATATTTTTATGAATTTTAAAATATTGCTCCCAGAAGTGTCTGTAGATTTTGCCAGATTTGCAAAAGAGGACTTTAGCACAAAAATGCTAAGAAACCCTACCTTAGAGTTGAATTTGCCTTTGACATTGTAAATCTTTCTTGAATGTTGTTTGTGTCGCATTACTTTGTATACACAGGTAATCGGAGATACGAATGTAAAAATCTGAAAGTCAGGCGTAAGGGATATATTCAAGAGCACAGGAACAGCACAGCTAATAAGCGGGTAGTATTTATTCAGAGCTTAATCTCATTGTTTTGACAGTTATGCCCTGTTAATATGTCTCATTATGTAATTGGTTCAGACTGCCATATGTGAGGGAACAGAAGAGGATGCTTTACAAACACAGCCCGACTGTGGGCTGAAGCATTTCAGCATTTCATGGAATAGAGTGTGCACTGAAGTGAGAGGTAGGGGGCAGGGCAGGACATGCTCCTTTGTGCCTGGTGTCCAGCAACATGCCATGACACTGTGGGAGGCCGTGTCCTGGAGTCCACTCTTTGACTCAGGGGGGACACTTTGTAATAACTATAAATTGCTAATTACCTAGCAATTCATCTGGTGAGTCCTTAGTTGGCAGCGTGAGACCGAGCTAGCTATGGAGCTGTACCTTCAAGTGTGGGTAGACTGTCTGCCTTCCAGTGCTGTTTCACTTATCTAGTGACCTTGGAAACACGCTTAAGGATCTAGAATAAACTTTTAAGAAGCCAAGGTATATATGAAATCAACCCACCAAAGTGAATGCTTCTAGGATTCTTCCTTAACATGTCCATTTATTGCCCCTGATTTAGAGGATTTCCCACAAATATCAATAGCTGTTTTCCTGGACTTCCATAAACTAGAAAAGGGAGTGAGTGGAGAGAGCTAAAGCAAAATTTTATTAATATGGAATCTGTGTTTCACAGTACATGTATGCAAACATTAATACAGACTCTTAATACCTTAAGTAACATATTATGCAATTATAGGTAT
>NW_005364372.1:7223723-7224259 GCF_000412655.1 Myotis brandtii | reverse complement strand
TACAGGCATTTTTCCATTTAAGGCTCATTACAATCATTTAAGCCTGGTATTAATCTCCTCTTTTTATTAATGAGAAGACTATGTTACTTATCCAAGTCTTCACATATAGTTGAAAATCTGGTTTTCCCAACTAGGTATGCTTGACTCCAAATTCTGTGCAACTATATATACAGACAATAACAAGAACTAACCAATTAAATGTTATCAGTGATGAAAGAGAAAAGAACACTACAAAGCAATGTATATATAACACCTTGAAATGATAGCACTAATTATCCTACCACCAAATACTTTCAGATGTCACCAAATTAAAATATAGTATAAAACTCTCTTTTACAATGTCTACTGAGATCATGTATGAATTATACTCTGAAGAATCTCTATAAGACGGCTATGAAAAGCAAAATACTTTTTGGAAAAATTTCCATCCCAAATGGTCTGGAACAAAAATGGATTAACTAGAGTTATTTGGAAAATGTAGCAGTGAGAAATATCCCACTTCCTGTTGAAATCTAAAAGATAAGGGGTTAAGGTAC
>NW_005364372.1:7215693-7223654 GCF_000412655.1 Myotis brandtii | reverse complement strand
ATATATATCAGAATCACATGCCTGCCTTTAAAAATAACTTTTAAAGAATGGATTTGATCATCTCTTTTAAAGCCATCTGGTTTATGAAAACAACCAGCTAGTTCATTCTAAAAATTCTGAACTTTCCTAAATGAATCCAAAAAAAACATAAAGACCAGAAATCACAGTATGGCATACTGTCAGCAACCTCCCTCATTGTGACCAAAGTGATTCAGGGCCTTCAAGTCACTTTGTTACCGTGTGCTTGCAGAGTGATCGTCACCCTGGGAACACACAGCCCCAGGAGCAGGAGCATTTCATTCACAAGGCTCAGCGAGAACCAGCTTAAAGACCCCTGCAGCCACGACTGCTGCACCTGGCAGTGCGTGTGAAGGTAAATGCAAGCAGAGTTGACGAGCACAGGCTAGCAGTGAATCTGAACACTGCCACTTCTGGATGCTTGAGTCCGTTTGTTCTCGTTAGCTTTGTGGAGGGACTGAAGGCTGTGGCTTGTTTTCTGTGTGAATGAGCTATTAGTGTGTGTAGGGATGTTTTCACAAATCAAGCCATTCCTGTTTTCTTCCAAAAACCAAACTATTTCCCTCGTCTCCTCATATCAGCACAGTTACTAAACAAAACAAGTGCTCAGGAACAATGGCCATGTCAGCAAATCCTGATTAGCTGCTGAAAGGGCACCCTGCACCCCAACACTGATGCCTGTTAAGCAGGTGAAGTGCCCATGGAGATCAGCTACCCTTATTCTTCAAAGAATTAAGTAGCTTCAACAATAAAATACAACAACGCCTAAATTAAACTAGGCAGTTTATTAGGGAGCAGTGCCATATTACTTTACGTATGACTATGTAGTCTTTACATTCAATTTTCAGAAACACTGTGACAATCAGTTTAAAATACAGTGTAAAACTATATTTTGTTATATAATGACACATTTTACTGTCCCCTTATTTTGGTTTCAATGAAATATGAAACACACTTGTGAAAAAACAATAACATTGTTTTTGGTAATGGATTTAAACTCATGGTAATGGATTTAAACCCACTTATAAACATAATGCTAAAAATTAAAGGACAACATAATGATAAAGAATAGTGATTTACACTAAAAATTTCCTTGTATAACAGATCTGGTTTTTATATCCCGTTTGTCCCGGTAACATAAATATTGTGTTCCTAGCAAGAGATGGAGCAGTTCTATATTGGGGTTACTGTGCTTTCTCAGACCTCTTGCATAAAAGCACACTGCTGGTGAGAAGTCAGTCTCTCTCTCCCGGCAGTATGTCTTCAGAAAAGAGGCTACATGACTAAATCGAGTTAAATTCCCAGTAACCTTCATTTAGAACTTTTTGGTATCAGTAAAATCTAGAGTTATATCCCGAAACCTGGTGTCTTGCCAGAGAACCCTTGAAAACCTGCTGAGTTCAAGGCTTTTGCACAGCAGGAATGCTAACTTCCGGTTAGGACAGTGTGTGGGTTTAAGGAGTTTGCCATAACGAAGGACTGAGGACCCCCATGAATAGAAAACAGGACACGAGAACAGAACTGAGACAGGAATGATTATTGTCTCAAGCACCAAGGACACAATACCATTATTGCTTCATCGTTAAAAGATGAGCGGTTTGTGAATGAATCATCAATGCCTCTAGGAAAAAATTATTCAAGTTGGAGAAGACTCTGCTTAATGTGTTTTTTCCATTTTTTTCCAGCTAATAATACATTGTGGACAGATGGACCGTCATACCTAATAGGCTAATGCTAACAAGTTAGTACAGCTTAATATACACCTGGATGCTTCTATTTTGCGTGTCCCCTGCCTTTTTTGCCTTTCTTTTGCGGTAAGATAATTTTATTTCATGACTTTATGGCCACAGAAAAAGAATTATATTACATTTTGGATTACTAAATTGAATTAATGTTGACATAAGTAGTTTTATTTGGATGGGATTTTAAATTAATCCCATTTGTAAATACTTATAAGAAATACAATATCCCTTGTCATGCCAATTACAAAGTTAGCAGACAAACCCATTCAACACATGAAATCACTTAGAGGAGAGAACTTGCAACCTACGGCTGTAGAGGGGATTTTCAGTATCTATTCACCTCATGATGCTTATTAATCATGTACTGACAAGTTTCCAAAGAGCTTGGATTTTTTTTTTTTAAATAAAGAATAAGCCCTTGTATATAGACATGTTGAGGGATTCAGATAAGCACAAAAGGTCTCTGTGAAAGTTTTCCTTTACATTTTAAAAAGCATGTCATTTTATCTTTATAAAAGAACTGCCCTGATATTAATCCAGCTTTTAGAAAATACAGAAACATTCATGAATGACAGTAATGTGAAAAGTAGGAATGGGACATTCAAAGAGCCTTCGTCCCTAACAACCCTGGTGAACACGTGAAGTTCAATGCAAACTTTCAGATTTCCAACACCGAGAAACCAAGCATTTATCTTCCCTTTCCAAGAAGTTGCTTTGGGGGTTGGGGGAGCCAAAACCTCTTTTATAGCACAAACTTTACTAATATAGCTCATTCTTCTCCTACCTCCTCTTAGAAGAGATCTATCCTTTTCAAAGCTAGTTTATAATACTTCCACATTGATACTCTTGGTACAAAGAAAAATTATTCTATTTAGCCGTATTCTTTTAAAATTTATTTGTTTAAAAGGGCTTCACTGTATTGGTCTTGTAGCCCTTCAAACAACAGAACAAAAGCAGTTCTATGAAAGAAGTCTAAACTTGGACAAACCGTAAAAAAAAAAAAAAGCAAAGTTCCTCTCTGTTTTTATCAAATTTGATTGCTGCAGCTGTTCCCAGTTTCTGTATTTTAAAAATAGCCTTATTCAGTGCCTTGTTGGCTAAAGGCCAGAGTGCCATTAGAACATGCTGTACGGAAAACCTCTATTCAGTTACAGATACAGAAATATACTTAAGATCAGTGGGGGTCATCTGCAGCAAACAGTTGTAAAGGAAAATAGAATTTTAATGTGTTTGGACCGATCGCCACTTTTACCAGACAGTTTAAAGTTCCTGTGCAGAGCCTTCTTATTAACTTTTCTCTCTTAGGTGAAAATGCAGAATGGCTATCAATTTCTTTGGAAAAATATTGTTAGAAAGGTTTGTTTCTCCAATAGCAGTGGTTTAACGGAGATAACACATTTCAAAGAATACCTACCAGTGGTTTCTGTTAGACAAGTTCACAGGTATACATCCATCCACTTAACAAATGAAATCACATATTCTCTCTGATATAGGACACCTAACTAAGGTCATCAGATGTGAAATAGACCAATGTGCCCAAGGAAAATGAGTTGAAGGACTCATTTTGGTCCCTATATAGACTTTGAAATGTCCAACTCAGCTATACAACTGCTATTTGAGAAACACTGATAAATTCATACCTTTGGACTTGACATGTGTGGGTATAGGTCAAATAATTAAATTTTTCTAGTACAGTCTCAGAGTTGTACTCGACATCAGTTCTTTCCTTTTTCCTTGACACAGGGTTATAATGAGCATTTGGGACTAAACAGATTTATAAAGAAATGCTAATTTGAGTTGCAAGTTGAAAAAAAGCCTGTTCTGCATGGATCATCAATAAAAAGAAAAGGAATCTGAAGCCAGGAAATGCGAACAGTGAGAAAGAATCAGAAAGCAGGGGCCTAGGGAAACCCTAGGTGAGAAGAGTTTGGCTTTATGGACACTTGCATTGTTGTTAAGAAGTGAAGCATCTGAGATTCTACCTTTCTTGAAAGCTAACAAGGCAGCCTCCACAGTTTTGGGGAGGTTGGCAGAAGACATGAATCTCTGGAGTCGGAGATCCGAGATTTTATTACCCACAGCATTTCTGTCAGTCCGACAAACCCCAGTTTCCATAGGGTGAAGCAAAGAGCATTTCTACCATGGAATTCAAGGGGACTAGTAGGTCAGGACTCTGTAGGCTTCTTGAGACAGGATTGGGCTCCTTGTGAAGCTAAAGACAGAAATAAGACCCCGATAGGTCTTCTTTCCACAAGGAAATGGGATGAAGAGATGTCCAGGTGTCCTAGGCCCAAGGTGTAGTAGAACCGAAAGTTCAGTGGGACTGAATTGGTAAGAGAAACAAAACTGCACTAGAACCAGGGCTGGTGGCAGCACACTGCAAGGAGGTTTCTTTTTTAAAAATTAGGCTGTTCAATTAATACAATTACTTTACTAGGTTATTACTTAATGGTTTTGGAAATAATAGTGAAAATCTCTCTCTTCTCTCTCTCTCTCTCTCTCTCTCTCTCTCTCTTCCTCTTTTCTAAACATATCCTCTGGTGAGGATTAAGAAAAAGTGATGTAGTATAATTAGTGCTACAATAGACATCTATTCAAAATATATATTGCCAAAAATGTAAAGTGTTTAATTCTATGAATGATATAGTTGGGGGGTGGGGACTTGGGGTGGGAAGAATTTAGGGAAAGTCTTTCTGTAACTGATGATATTGAAGGCAAATTAGGTAATGAGGACTCAGTCATAAAGGGCCTTATAAACCTTGTTTAGGAGTTTGGATTTTCCCTGTAGTTGACAAGATGGGGCAGGGAGGTTGTGGTGGGAGAGGCAGTTAAGATTTCTAAGCTTAAGTAGAGAAGTGATTAGATTGCATTTTAAAAAGAACATTTATCGAGTCGTGTGGAAGATGGATTGTAAGGAAATGAGTTTAGAAGGAGGGTGATCAATTAGAGAAGCACAGAAATAATCTAGTGAGAAATGACAAGGAGTTAAAGTAATGCGGTGACCATGTGCATAAAAGGAAGAGTTGTTTAAGAGGTAGAACTGATGGGATCATGACCTGGGGGGTGGGGAGTGTTAGAAGGCACATGATGCCCAGGGTCAGACTTGGGAAAAAGCTGATGGCAATGCCACCAAGATAAGGAAAATAGAGGGAAAAACAAGTGAAGAGGCAGAGAACATGGGGAATTTGGTGTAGGATATACTGATATGTGCTCATTCACAGAGCATGTTGAAAGTCCACATAGTGAATAACTTGGAGAAACCTTACCTATGGATACGAATATTACTTTCAAATTAATGTACAATGTTTGTGGGTAAGAAACTTATGTCATGTTGCTTTGATGTTTGTTGTTTTGTTTTTAGATTCTCAAATGCACTACCTGGCACAGAACAGATAATCAATAAGTATATGTTGAATTAGTAATAATGCACTATATTAAGTACACTTGAAATATTCCTGATAGCCTTATATAATTGTCTCAGAAAGACAGACTCACCTTTGAATTTGTTTTACAATGAGTAATAGCTGGGGGGTGGGGGAGACTCATTATTTCAGAGGAAACTTCTTGAAGTGACAAAGGTATTCCTTTCATTGTAAGCATTGGCCCTTGCCGGGTTAGCTAAGTGGTTAGAAGGTTGGCCCTTGGACTGAAGGGTCACAGGTTTGATTCCAGTCAAGGGCATAGTCCTTGGTTGCAGGCTTGATACCCGGCCATGGTCCTGTCATGGTCAGGGTGCATGTGGGAGGCAACCAGTCAATGTGTCTCTCTCACATGGATGTTCCTTTCTCTCTGTCTCCTCCCATCCCTTCTACTTTCTCTAAAAATCAATGAGGAAAAATATATTTGTGTGAGGACTAACAACAACAAAGTAAACATTAATAGATTATCTTTTATATAAGAATTATCCTATATAATAAAGAGCTAATATGCTAATTAGACTGAACAGCAGAACGACCATCCAGACGACCTTCCAGACGAAGCTGGGGCTTCGAGGGGCTGTGAGGGCTGAGCCCCTTGCACGAATTTCGTGCATCAGGCCTCTAGTTTTTTATATTTTTCTGGCACTACTTACTCGTAGTACTTAAAACCTATGCTTAATCTATTGTTAGATGGCTTTTTTTTTAAATATATTTTATTGATTTTCCACAGAGAGGAAGGGAGAGAGACAGAGAGCCAGAAACATCGATGAGAAAGAAACATCGATCAGCTGCCTCCTGCACACCCCCCACTGGGGATGTGCCCGCAACCCAGGCACATGCCCTTGACCGGAATCAAACCCGGGACCCCTCAGTCCGCAGGCCGACGCTCCATCCACTGAGCCAAACCGGTCTCGGCAGATGGCTTTTTTAAAAAAAAAAAAACTTGCATCTCAAAGCATTCTTTCCTGATACAATTTTACAGATGGGGATAAGAAGTCAGACAAGATAAATTTTGTGTCCACAGTTATACAGCGAGTGTCTAGAGCTTTATTCTCACAATAGCACCATTCCTCCCTGCATTGCAAGGACACTGATGGAAAGATTCATAGATAATTGTCATTAAACAATAATATCTCGCCAAGGTGGTTTTCAAAGGCAAATGCTGTTGTTTAGTCATTTTGTTTGTTGGAAACTCCTTTGTCATAATTAATTCTGCTTAATCTCATAATAATTTAAGAATATTGATAACTTCATTGTTTCTACTGAGTGATCTAAAGATTGAAATCAATTCACCACATTCATTTATATCTTTTAAATAGCATACACAAGTTTGAAGTATGTAGCAATATAATATAGCTGTCTGCTAAGTGCTTCGTTTTCCAATGTTTCCAAAGGTGATTAAAATCTGATAGCATTTTTAAAATTTAAAAGTTTTTTCTTTAAATCAGAAATAGCCAGGTGCTCTGTGTCATTGTGAAATGCTAATTGTATCATAACACTGTTAGTTGTTAGAAGTATTTTATGAATTTTAAATCCTATTAAATGATGATTTACTTTTTCCAGATAAGTCACCATGCAAGAGGCACTTACTTATTACACATGTTTTTCAGCATATGTTGCAAGTTTATTTTAATGCTGAAGAGGCATATTATGATCAAAGCCGAATTCTGCCCAATTTAAACTGTTCCAAGCTATTTTCATACATTCACTCATGTAATACTGTAAGATTTACATTAAAATGAACACTCCTCTACAATTAAGTGATTCAGTCAACATTAAAAAAAAGGTGCAAATGTGTGCACCATTGAACACTCCTCTACAATTAAGTGATTCAGTCAACATTTAAAAAAAAAAAGGTGCAAATGTGTGCACCATGAAAAAAAAATCAACAGATGTGCGAATAATCTCTGCGTGGGGGCCAGTATCAGGAAGAATAGTAGCCAGGGGGGGGAAAATCAACTTTTATTCTTCCTATACTCTAACGTTTTTCTGTACCCATGTTAAAGAAAATATACAAGACAATCATAAGATTTTCCCTGGTGATGATAATGGATTAGTCAATAATAAATTAGAGTAAGAAACAAAAAAGTAAACTATAAAATCAACAAGAGCCCTTAGAGATGGGTGGATATATATCTTGATTTTGCCTCATTCTTGTACTTCTCTATTTGAATAATGAATATATTCCAAGGGCAGCAAATGTTCTCCCATGTTTACAGAAGGTTTCTATTTACAAGCCAGAATATTTAGCATAAAAGCACTGACATAGAAGTTAGTCAACTAGGATCCAACAATGACAAGAAAAGCTTCTTTTCCTCATGGTCCCTGAGCCTGCAGGACAGAGCATGGCGTGGCACAGGTTGTATGCGTAACACGTAACTCTTGGGTCACTATTCACATCTAAGTGAAGCAAATGGCATCTCCTCAAATTTTACACAGCACATACTGTACAATCATATACATGGGGGCCTAGAAAACACCACTAGCTTTATTTAGTTGAAAAACATGAGATCTAAACGCTTCACACACCATCATTTCTACTTCAATGAGGCATATATTATGACTATGGTGGTGGGCCAAAGAAAAACTTAATGTATCACTGGGCAATCTGAAATCTATACTAATAAAAGGGTAATATGCTAATTAGATGGGGAGACCTTCCGGACAAAGCCATGGTGGTGAGGCCAAGGCAGAGGCAGTTAGGGGTGATCAGGCTGGCAGGGGAGGGCAGTTAGGGGCGATCAGGCTGGCAGGGGGGAAGTTAGGGGTGATTAGGCCAGTG
>NW_005364372.1:7212553-7215556 GCF_000412655.1 Myotis brandtii | reverse complement strand
GGGGGGCAGTTGGGGGCAATCAGGCTGGTAGGCAGAGTGGTTAGGGGCAATCAGGCAGGCAGGCAGGTGAGCGGTTAGGAGCCAGCGGTCACGAATTGTGAGAGGGATCAGGCCTAAACTGGCAGTCAGACATCCCCCGAGGGGCCCAGATTGGAGAGGGTGCAGGCCAGGCTGAGGGACACCCCCCCATGCATGAATTTCATGCACCAGGCCACTAGTATTTAGATAATCAGTAACTTCAGATAAAATAACACCAACAACAGGCATTTCAGTGTCGTTCCTATTCCCTCCTTCCCAGGGATCAGCAGGATATTTATGCTCCTGTCATTTTACCTGAGCTTCCCTGTGCCATCACATGAGTGGGGAAATGGTGCTCATTGACATGCATACTTCTAAATAGGAGGAAAATGAGTTAATGTCATTGTACTTAAATATTAACCATTAATGTTTTTTAAATAATGAACATTTCTAGAAGTTGTTGACATATATTAAGCCACATACTTTAAAATGAGGACAGTACTTTGTTTAGAAAAGCCAACATGCTCTGCGATAGTAGATGGAATTTTAACACGTGGACACTTGTATACTGTAGTCTAATATATGCATTCATGTTAAACTCTGAGATGACCCAAAGCTTTAGTTGTTTTGATATAGTCTATGCCTTCTATACATTTCTATAAGTATCCTTGGTGAACCCAACTTTCTAAGTGTGTTTATATATGTGTCTATCTAGATAAATATGAGTGAGAAAATGATTAGCCTAAGCTCTCTGGTTAAGTCACTGACCATCCTTCAATCCATTACATGAGATCACTGCTCCCTCCCTCCTCTTTAAGTTGAGAAATAGAAAATTTCTGAGAAAACACAGGGTTTATGATTTGGTTAGGAGTTCATATTACCAACATTATCTCACAAAAAATCTTCATCAGCTCTTTGCCCATGAGAACTAAAAGATTCAAGTTCTTAGTCAACTGGCTGAAAAGAAGTTAGAGTGTTTGGGAACACTGTGAAACAGCCAAGACTCCTATTGTAACAACACAACAATAATTATTTTCCACACAAGAAAGAATATTGAATGCAGGGTCATGGGTATGGGATTGAAACATGTGCTCAAGTGGATTAACTCAAGGAGAGAAAAAAGTATTACTATGAATATTTTCTGTTCTTTATCTCAGTTATTTTCATGCAATTCTTTAAAATAAGGGGATATGCTTTTATTTAGAGAAACTTCAAGCATTTGAATAAGCTGTGTGTGTGTGTGTCTGTGTGTGTGTGTGTGTGCATGTGGTGTGCACCAGCCAAATCATTAGGTGTTCAAAAAATATTTTTATCTCCTGTTAATCAACTTTATTCTGCCTCCATGTTCCCAATACTCCAGCTTATCAGCAAATTAGATCTCAGCTATGTTACAGGCTGACTTCCAAACTACAGCAGGAAGGCTGGAGAGGGTTGGGGGGTGTAAGAGATCAACTGAAGGACTTGTATGCATGTATATAAGCATAACCAATGGACATAAGACACTGGGGGGTAGGGGATGCTGGGGGAATGTCAAGGGGGGGGAAGGAGACATATGTAATACTCTTTGTAATACTTTAAGCAATAAAACAAAATTTTTTAAAAAAAGATTGTATAAGACCCTGGAAAATTTGAAAACAGCCTCTCATTCTTAGTGTGTCATTGCTACTATTATTTTTGTTATATAAGTTTGCATTCTGATACTCTGCACTTGTGGGAATGAGGAAACTTGTCAAGATTTGTCCTGTGGCCTGGCCAATGTGGCTCAGTGGTTGAGCATCAACCTATGAAGCAGGAGGTCAGGGTTCGATTCCAGGTCAGGGCACATGCTGGGGTTGCACGCTCGATCCCCACTGGGGAGCGTGCAGGAAGCAGCCAATCAATGATAATCTCTCATCATTGATGTTTCTGTGTCTCTCCCTGAAATCAGCTCTTCTTCCACCTCTTTAGGACTCTTCCACAGAGACAGTTGTGGTTGTCCGCTGTTCTGGGAACCCAGCCATAGCAGACCTTTCCCCTGCCACCCCAGCAGAAACTCTTCTTTTTCTGACCTTACCCCTATATAAGCTTCACTTTCTTTGGAACATCTCATCACTCCAGAGAGCAAAAGTCACAAATTGTGGGCCAGAGGGCTGAATCTGGTCCACAGAACAATTTGACTCACACCATATTTTATTATAGAGATACAGACAGATCGATGGATGGATAAATGTAAGCAAGAAAATCTATAGACTTTGAATAGATCATTTCTGATATGTAATACTAACCAGGTGATAATTTACTAATGCACATGTTCAAAAGAAAAAAAAATGTATCCTAACTATAAGCTCTCAAGTTCTTAAAGAGTTCCTGTTACTGAGATAAATTAGAAAGACGTGTCCTCAGAGAAATTCCCGTCTAATAAAGAGAGGAGGTGGTGTGTGGAATCAACAGAGGCCAATATTAACTCACCAACTGAAAAAAGGGGGTAGCAGTTATAACTGGGGTAAATAAAAGTGCTAGGTCATTTGTAGGAAGGGAAATTAAACCAACTTTATGGAAAATTTTCTCAGAGTATGTCATGTGTCAGCAACAACCTGAGGAATCTGTCTCAGCCAAGTGAACAGGCAGCCATGGTGGTTTCAGGCAGAGAAACAGTATGTGCAAAGGCACAACAAAAAACGGGATAAGTCCTGATGCTTACACTGACTTAGGAGTTGTTCGAAATGGCTGTAGTATGGATTTTCAGGGGGTAAGAAAAGGGCAGAGTAGGCTCAAAAAAAGCAATCAAGTGCATGAATATATAATTTTATAAAACATGAAAGAGTTTAGACTTACCTGAAGGGCTGTTTCCCCTCCCCCCACCATTGAAATCTTTTATTGTGGACAACATAATGAGATTTTTGGTGTTGAGAAATCACATGACTCTTATGAAATCTAGTTTCTTTATCTTTTTTTTTTAATTTTTATTTCTTAAAGTATTACAAAGAGTATTACATATGTCTCCTT
>NW_005364372.1:7205283-7212135 GCF_000412655.1 Myotis brandtii | reverse complement strand
TTTCAACCTCTCCGGAGCTGTCCCGACCTCACCGGGGCCGTTTCAACCTCACCGGGGCCGTCCCTACCTCACCGCAGAAATAATGTAACATTTCACTTTTTTTCTTTGGATTATTGTGAAGATAAAATAATAAATAGATATTAAAGTTAAGCGAACTCTAAGACACAAGGAAACTTTATATTGGATAAAATTCATTTAATGTTTCAACTACTCTCATAGGTGAGAGATCAGGATCTCTGATAAGTAAATAAATTTTATTATATAAGGCAATAGTAGCAAAATACAACATATATCAGTTACTAGCAAATATTCAATTAAGAGAAAGATAAATATGATATAGAAAACAAGTGTTAGTATAAAAATATGAAATGGAGGCTATAGGTGTTAAAAATAACTTTCAGTTAACCTTTTTTAAAAAATTGTATTATTTATCTTATTGGGTGTTAAAGACACATGTCATGTTTTCTTGCGGCCCAGTACGTTTGAAGCTACCTCCCTATGTTTCAGGAATATCAATTCTGCCTTTAGCAGAAGGCAGCGCTCACTCCCCCTGCCCGCTTTGGGATCAGCATGCGATCTATCAGAATATGATCCATCAGTGTGTGACCTATCAGAGGGTGATCCACCAGCATGTGACTAGGCTTCACCAATCAGGTGCACCAATGTGAGACTTCAGTTTGGAAAGCTTCAGTTTGGAGACTTCACCTTGAAAAAGAAGGTGACAGACAGAGACAATTCTTGCCAGGACAGCATGAGGACATTCTATTCTCTAGAGATGTAGTGTCAGGGGTTCTAGGGGTAGCCTCCTGTGTCCAGTTTCCCTACAGTAGGTTCTATACTCATGCACAGAAGCAATGGCGGTCAAGTTCCCTGTGGAAAAGTCAGGTGATGGACTTTGCGTGACTCCTGCCTTCATAGATTTAAAGCCTGATTCTTTATCCTTTGGAGAGACGCTAAGGCTACTAATATCATTAAACAAACTACTTTTTTTTCTTATACCATGAGGCTGGATCCTATTGTTTGCAACTAAAATTCCTGACTGATACATGTGTCAAAGTAAAACTATGCTTTTTATCCTGAGAGGGCAACCTTTTTAATTCCATTCTTTACTGTACTTGGGAAGTAGGGCATGAAAACAGTGATGGTGAGAGAGTAAATGTAGAACAAAAGAGGAGAAATAAATGGCTCCGATACTATATCCTCAAAGAAAAGTAAAATAAACTTTTAAAAATTAACAACCCCAAAACATAAATATGACTTATCAACATAATCGATCCTTAAGTTTTGCTTGTAAATTTGTTTTACTCCACGATACTCTCAGCAAACTTTTGTTGCAATAAAATATACAAGCTTATGATAGGAGTCTGGGTCCAGATAGTTGCTCCTTAAGTTATCAATTGTGTGACCTTGAAAAAATAATCTTTGTGAGCACCTGTCCCTTCCTCTATATAATGAAATACAAATGCCTAGTGAGAGAATATATTCAACACATCATAGTACTTAGCACAGGGCAGGAACTCAATAGTTGCTGCTAATATAATAAACAGTAAAAACATTCTGCCTGCTTGGTGTGGTGTGGGGATTGAGCATGGACCCATGAACCAGGAGGTCACAGTTAGACTACTAGTCAGGGCACATGCCCAGGTTGTGGGCTTGATCCCCAGTAGGGGACGTGCAGGAGTCAGCCAATCAATGATTTTCTCATATTATTGATGTTTCTATCCTTCTTCCCCTCTCCTTTCCTGTCTCTGAAATCAATAAAAAACAGAAAACAAAACAAAACAAACAAAGAAGCATTCTGTTGAACTAGAAATAGAAAGTATTCTAAGGATGAGAAGTGGAATAGTTGGTACCAATATGCTGGATTCTTGAGCTGTGGCAGGAGTGTAGTATTAGAAGGCCTTAAAAACTCAAAAAGAACAAAGACTAGTGTAGGATAAAATATATTCTATTTAATCCTCACATTTGAAGTAGGAGGCAGGAAGGGTTAATGAGGGTTCCAGTTCTACTTCAATAGCCCCCATCCATTTTCCTGGATGTCAGCAATTGTACATGTTCTCCCTCTCTCTTTCTTCAAAGTTATGGACTAATGTTTCCTTGTGTCTGTGTATATACCTATACTTGTATTTGTTTATTTATTGAGCAACAGAGTCAAAAATGAAAATAGTTGCATTAATTTTAGGTTAAAGAAACTGCCTTTTCTTGGCTTCTTTATTTTTTCTGTGTTCTTGCTTGATGTCTTTACTTTCAGAATATAGGAGTACATACTAGGTAGCCTCTGCAGTTAGCTTTCCTCTCTAACTATTCACTGAACACACTGCTAGTGTCTGTTCAGCCCTATCCTGGTGCTGGAAGAGTTGTCAGAAATCAACAAAAGGACATTCACAGCCTCCTGGATATTTCTTCGTTTATCTTCTTTGCTTGTTCATTCTTCCTTTTGGATTCTATTCTTCCCCTAATTAGCTGGCTTCATGGTAGTCTCTAATTCTACACAATGAATTACTAAATTTCTGGAGTAATATTGATATAATGGCACACACTGTTTCTCTTTTCTCTATGGGATGCATGTATAAATCTCCAACAGAATACAATTGTGGCTATCTGCAGAGTGGGAAATAAGCAGGACATTGAGTTTAAACCTGGGAAACTATTACTACTGATGAGAAAAAAGAACCTTACAAACCATCACCACTCATCAATTTTTAAAATGTAGCTCATGTTTAAACATTTATTTGTTTCAAATGAATAATGAAAGGCAGTTCTATCTCCCCCAAACCAAAATTAAGTAGCACTGAAATTCCTTTTCATAGAGAGATGTATTTCAAAATTAGTATTTGGAAAGATACAGGCACTGCTTGCAACGATAAAAACAAGATGGAAACATTTTGATGCCCTTTCCCCACTTCAGTAGGACAGCCACTACACAAGGCTATTCTCTAGAGTAATGATCTTGCCTCCCTCCCAAGGCTTTTTCATCCCAGATGCAGGAGGTCATACCCAGTCTACAGCTGCACAGAGCTCCACTCCTATTAATTTAAAATGGGGTTTCAGAGGTTCACACACAGGGAAATCTGCTCCTTAAGAGGTAAGCTCTACCAAAATCCTATTTGGAGAATATAGCTTTGCGAAAAATAATCTACTTATATAACCCATCTTCTTCACTAATAAAAAAAAATAAAGAAAAGCTCAGAACAGAAGTTAATAAAATATATTTTGCTCAACATAGTTCAGGTTATCTCCATGTATCAGGAACAGTATTTTTTAAATCTGGTATTGTTATTTTTATCATCATCATCATCATTTTGTTAAGCTATCTGGCAGACACAAAAGGTTATTCACCCTGTAGCTGTGTCGTTTTTTAGAAAAATGTTGAGCATTCATTGAAGAGAATGAAAGAAATCTGGTTGAAGATGCAGGTGCACTAATAAATGGGTGATCTTTGGATTACAGTATTTATGTGTACGATGGCAAAGCTAAACAGAAACCTAAATGTTATACAGACGAAGTGGTACAACAAGAACATCTGTGTTGGGTGGATTGAACTGGCATGGCTAACACCTCCAGTGCCAGGTGCAAAGGAAATTTCAATACAGCTTGAGTAATCTTGACTGCTAGCATCTGCCTGCATCAGATTATCTCCTATGTTGCTAGTCCACCACTATCCATTAGAATATTTATATGATACATCTGGTGATGCAATGGCCAAACAAGAGACAGCAATGCCTCCATTACTGGGGGCAAATGCCTGACTCTTTTACTCAATACAAAGGCAAATAGGAATTCTTTTCAAGCCCAGGGCAGCCAGCCAACTCTATGAGACCGAGTAGCAGATAGCACTCTAGCAAGATGGCTGCTTTGTCCTTTCCAATTAGATCCATAGCCATGTGCATAATCTGGAGAAGGCAAACTCTTCAGTTTAAATTCTTTCTATAAATTTCATTGCCAGAAAAATCACTAATTTTTAATGTGTTTCAAGAATTGTCACAGCGTTCCAATGTGAATTGGCTTGATCCAAAGTCTCAACATACATCTGATTTTCAGAATCAATCAGTGCAGTAGGTGAGGATGGTGGAGATCTCTATCCTAATTCTACTCAATGAATTACTAAATTACTGGACTAATATTGATATAATTAATATATTTAATCCTCACATTTGAAGTAGGAGGCAGGAAGGGTTACTCTCCATAACATGAAGCTTCACAGAACACTTCCCTTTCTTCTCATCTCCCTTGCCCTCCACAAATGACAATGCCACCCAGTGCAGAGAAACTAGAAGTCACCCACTTCAACATCCCACCATCTGGGAAGCTACACAAACCAGCACCAGTCCTTTTCCCTTTGCTTCTGCTTTCTGGTACAAGAGATCAGAGGGCTCTTCATCTTTATAAAGCAAGGCCATCTCCTCCTGCTTTACTAGTATAGCCTCACATTTTTTTGAGGTTTCATGCCCTCTTCCTCTCCATTGGATCCTTACCACCCAAATTTCACTAATAAAAAAATAAAGATTTTTTTAATTAAAGAGAATCAGGATTCTCTCCTTAAAAGAAAGCCTCCACAGATGCTGTGTTCTCTTACAATGGACACCTTCACCATTGTCCTCTTTCAACAAAACATCTTTTGTTCATCTCTGATACCACTGTCAGTCCAACAGAACTGGAAATAGCTTCCTAACGGTCATCCCACATCTACTCAGGCTCTCTCAAATGCAGATCTGATCACATCCTTCCCTGTTTAAACACACGCAGTATTTCTGATTATCCCTGGGAGAAAACGCCAAATCCTTCACAGGGTCTACATGGCTGCATTATCTCGTCCCTGCTCACCTCTCCATCTCTATCTGTTGCTGTTCTTTTCTTCATTCCCTACAGTAAACATACCCTTTCACTTTTTTAACTATGTCATACTCTTCTTTTAGGGATGTTCATTCATTTATAAACTCAAATTCCATGTGTCATTTCAAATTCTTGTTTTCAAAGAAATTCATTATGATTTAATGTTTTGAAAATAATTTTTGAAAAACCCATATGTTTTGATTGTACATTTCAACACAAATAAAAGGAAAAGTATAGCAAGAAAATATATGGCAATGTTACACGGCAGTTATGGGATGCATACATATTTCTCATTACAGTTACTTTAATTTTCCATATTTTCCCCTTTTCTGCAAGAAACATTTTATGTTTTTAGTTAGAATTGTTTTTCTAAGAAAGTTGCCTTTTTGTCTCTATTATGTTCTCCTCTATCACATAATTATAACAAAACATACAATGAAGTTTCAAATGTAGGGCCTGATACTACCTACAGGAAGGTAGGCAATTTTGAAAACACCAAGAGAAGATTAAGTACATGAACTGCTTCTTTGTCCTCACCTAAACCAACTTCAAATCAGTAAAAACTAAGGAAATATGTCACTGAGCTGAGAGGAAATTTAGTTGACTGTTTCACAGGTTTTAGTCACACAGTACTGTCTAGACTTCCATTTGTCTCCCTCCTTCTCCCCACCCTTTGCTCCTCCTCACACTCTACACTTAATTAGCACTAGCTGTATGCCAAGATGTTGCTAGGAGAATTGAAGGAGTTCATGGTGACATGGAGGAGTTGATCTACCCTCATCATAAATGCAAATGATAAGACAAAACATGAGGCAATGGTAGCATTTGAGTAGAGTCTTGAAAATGTGAACAATTGCTTGGTGATTGAGGGAACAGTGAGTTGAATTTTTTGAATCAGGGAAAACAAGAAGAATATTGAAAGTTAGGGCAAATATAAACAATTCCACAAGAAAGGAATATACTGTAGCTATGCATGTGTGACAAGATGGTTAACGACAACCTGGGAGAAAATTAGTTTTTCAGCCTCATTTTTCTCAAGGGTAATACAATGAAACTATATTACAAGCACCTCACAAAGTGAAGGCCCCACGATAAGCACAGATATCAGTCATTCTCCCTCTCCCACCTCTTATATGCACATACCCTTTCTCTCAAATTTCAGAACAGTCTATGCATGCAGATGAGTGCAGAATAAAAATAAAGACAGTAACAACAAAGTAATAATCACTAATACTTTCAACTTTCAATAAGTGCAGTTGGTATACAGGTGTTTTATCTCTAATCCTCAACAGTCCCATACGATGGCTACTAGTGTTATTTCCATTTTATTTTATTTATTTATTTATTTATTTATTTATTTATTTATTACATAAGAAGGATATTCACACGTACAGCACTGCGTTTTACAAGGACACACTCATATTCAAAGACTTGTAATCCCATCCTAGAGTGGATGAGTATGGGAGAGGGTGGCGTGGAGGGGAGAGAAGCCATGAAACCGGGGCCTTGCATGGACTAGGACCTGAGATCCAAAAGGCCTCCTGTGCTCAGTTGTGCCCTCCACAATGTGCGCCTCAGGACGGGGCTCTACAGGCCCTGGGTGAGCTGCACTCCAAGGCCGAGAGCCTTCAATGAGCAGCCCCATCTGCCTAAGCATAAGCTCCTGCCTGGGTGAGCTCGATCATTTCTTTTCCTGCGTCCGTGCCTCAAGCAGACCTCACCACCAATCCCCCAAAAGGCCACGGCTGTCCTAGATGTGGCGTCAACCCCAGGGCTGGACTCCCATTCTCAACCCTCTTCTATTCCCACTCCCTCTTCAAACACGAGCAGTTCAGTGAAGGCAAGGGTGATGGTGGAAGTGAAAAGGAGGGGGTGGGGGATGGCCCAGGGGGTCACAGAGCTCAGCACACCATGTGAATGGAGCCACAGTCCACCCCGGGCGGCCATGACAAACACAACTAACCAGGGCACTAACAGTTTGAAACTAAAGTGAGCGGGAGAGGGTCAAATACCATGCCT
>NW_005364372.1:7199899-7202381 GCF_000412655.1 Myotis brandtii | reverse complement strand
TTATTTATTTATTTATTTATTTATTTATTTATTTATTTATTTATTTATTTATTTATTTATTTATTTATTTATTTATTTATTTATTTATTTATTTATTTATTTATTTATTTATTTATTTATTTATTTATTTATTTATTTATTTATTTATTTATTTATTTATTTATTTATTTATTTATTTATTTATTTATTTATTTATTTATTTATTTATTTATTTATTTATTTATTTATTTATTTATTTATTTATTTATTTATTTATTTATTTATTTATTTATTTATTTATTTATTTATTTATTTATTTATTTATTTATTTATTTATTTATTTATTTATTTATTTATTTATTTATTTATTTATTTATTTATTTATTTATTTATTTATTTATTTATTTATTTATTTATTTATTTATTTATTTATTTATTTATTTATTTATTTATTTATTTATTTATTTATTTATTTATTTATTTATTTATTTATTTATTTATTTATTTATTTATTTATTTATTTATTTATTTATTTATTTATTTATTTATTTATTTATTTATTTATTTATTTATTTATTTATTTATTTATTTATTTATTTATTTATTTATTTATTTATTTATTTATTTATTTATTTATTTATTTATTTATTTATTTATTTATTTATTTATTTATTTATTTATTTATTTATTTATTTATTTATTTATTTATTTATTTATTTATTTATTTATTTATTTATTTATTACATAAGAAGGATATTCACACGTACAGCACTGCGTTTTACAAGGACACACTCATATTCAAAGACTTGTAATCCCATCCTAGAGTGGATGAGTATGGGAGAGGGTGGCGTGGAGGGGAGAGAAGCCATGAAACCGGGGCCTTGCATGGACTAGGACCTGAGATCCAAAAGGCCTCCTGTGCTCAGTTGTGCCCTCCACAATGTGCGCCTCAGGACGGGGCTCTACAGGCCCTGGGTGAGCTGGACTCCAAGGCTGAGAGCCTTCAATGAGCAGCCCCATCTGCCTGAGCATAAGCTCCTGCTTGAGTCAGCTCCATCATTTCTTTTCCTGCGTCCGTGCCTCAAGAAGACCTCACCACCTATCCGCCAAAAGGCCACGGCTGTCCTAGATGTAGCGTCAACCCCAGGGCTGGAATCCCATTCTCAACCCCCATTTATTCCCACTCGCTCTTCAAACACGAGCAGTTCAGTGAAGGCAAGGGTGATGGTGGAAGTGAAAAGGTGGGGGTGGGAAATGGCCCAGGGGGTCGCAGAGCTCAGCACACCATGTGAATGGAGCCACCGTTCACCCCGGGCAGCAATGACAAACACAACTAACCAGGGCACTAACAGTTTGAAGCTAAAGTGAGCGGGAGAGGGTCAAATACAATGCCTTGATTTGGCTTCAGCTTGAAGATAAGTTCCACCTCAGCTTTGGCTAGCCCTTCGGGGCCAAAGGGGACAGCTGGCCATGACAAACACAACTAACCAGGGCACTAACAGTTTTTAGCTAAAGTGAGCGGGAGAGGGTCAAATACCATGCCTTGATTTGGCTTCAGCTTGAAGATAAATTCCACCTCAGCTTCGGCTATCCCTTAGTGCCAAAGGGGACAGCTATTCTCCAAGTCCGGTAGTGGGGGTCCCATGAGGGTCTCCCAACAGGGAGTGGGGTTTCAGCCCCAGACTTCAATGAGGTCCCTGGATTCCATGCCCAGATCAGCCGGCAGCTCCTTGCCCGAAAGCTGTGTCCCATCAAAGAAGAAGGAGAGCTTGCGGCCGGAGAGTCCCATGGCCTCCGCGTAGTGGGACATGAGGGTCTTGGAGGGAGAATCCCGGGACAGCGAGCCTTGCAGCGCCCGGTGCTTCTCCTCCAGCTGCAGGCGCAGCAGGAGCCTGAGAGGCCTCTGCCTCCCCGGGGGCGCTCGCCAGCACCACGCAGCCAATGATGCAGCCGCTTCAAGCTGCAGGGTCCTGGGGGTGGCGGAGGGGACAGCTCTGTCTCTCCAAAGCGCAAGAGGATCCTGCCTGGGGACACCACACCCTGTAGGGCTCCGACATTGGGTCGGGCAATCTGATGGGGCCAGCACGGCGCCGGACTGGGAGCTGGAGGAGCCGAGGGCTCCTGGGGGAATGGGCCCCTCCGCAAGGCCGCCTCCTCATCTCGGCTCAGGTGGCCTGGCCCTGGCGCTGCTCTGGACTCGGGCGGGAACGAAAGTGCTGGAGGCGCTTGCTCACCTCCCTGACCTTCTGGATGGAGGGCGCCCGCGTGTTTTCTGCTCTTGGTCCCTGGCAGAGGCGAGGGCGAAGGAGAGGTGTCCTGAGACGGAGACACCGCCTTGTTCCTCGGCTGCTGCTTCCAGGGAGGGTCTGGGCCGGGAGGTCCCCAGCGTGGGGACTGCCAGAGTCCGCCATGTCCCCTCTGTGCCAGCCCCTGGGGGCAGAGTGTCAGGAGGGGCAGGTGATCTGGGATGAGCTGTCGGCTGCTCTTGACCTTCCTGGGGTGC
>NW_005364372.1:7192192-7198770 GCF_000412655.1 Myotis brandtii | reverse complement strand
TAAAATTCTTCAGAAACTAGAAGTAAGGAATGTGTTTTTTAAAATATAAATTTAATGGGTAACCCTACCCAGTTTGGCTCAGTGGACAGAGTGTCAGCATGTGGACCAAAGGGTTCTGGGTTTGATTCTGGTCACGGTCACGTAACTCAGTTGCAGGCTCCTCCCTGGCCCGGGCCCTGGTTGGGGGCTCCTGCAGGAGGCAACCAATCAATGTGTTTTCTCACATTGATATTTCTCTATGTCTTTCCCTCTTCTACTCTCTCTAAAAACCAAAGGGAAAGTATCCCCAGGTGAGGATTAAAAAAAAAAATGAAAACGGTAAAATATGGGTGAATATTATTTAAATATCAGCCATGCCTAAATTTTGTTTTGGTTTTCTTTCTTCTTCTTCTTTATTTATTTATTTTACTTATTAAAGCCACACTAGTGTATTGCTGTCATGAGTAATAAATTTTGTGTAAAATATTATTACAAACCCAAACTATAGAATAAAAAATGGGTATGGCCTTTGACAGCAAGTTATGCTCCTCTCAAGGCAGCTGAATCTCCACCTCTCTCCCTTTATTCCACTTCCTTTTCCTCCCTTCATTCATGAGATCCAGGTGTGACAAGTCCATTGTATAGCCCCCCTCCACCCCATCCTGCCCCTACTTTTGTAATGAGTCCCTTTGTAAATAAATGCTTCTCAAGTTACCCTAACTTGAGGGTTTAATCTGTTTCCTATTAGGACTTTTATTTAAATGTTAAATTTCTTTTGGCTTTGAAATAAACTAAGTTTTTTTTAGTAGGATAGATTCATGTAAACACAGATACACCCACCAGACATAGCTTTGTGTTCATGATACTGTAGTCTTCAAAAAGAATTTGAACAAAAAAATTATTTGCTCAATAATATGAAGTATTCTAATATTAATCTGTTCAAAATAGAGAACAGAAAAAGAAATTTACTGGTTTACTCAGAGGAAATGGAGAAGGAATTTGAAATCTTTTCCAAATAGATAATAAATTTGAGCTGTAGCCTAACTTGGCCATGACACTTGAAGTTATATTTACAAGGGCATGGTTTAAAACAGAGTTATAAATCTTGATCAAGATTACTCTATGTGGCTCAACATAAAAACATCTTGCAAAGGCACTTAATAGTTAAATAAAAATATCACTCTGATAAAAAAATAATAAAAACCACAATTGTATTTGCTCAACTTCATAGGTGAATTTGTTGGTGGTCTGAAGACCTTGCCAACAAAAGCTCTTTTTTTATACTGTGAATTGACCAAAGGCCAAATGCTAATGGGAATTAAGACCTCATCTGCTTTGGAAGTGGCTCTTGCCCATAATGAATAAGAGATGCTGGAAGGAAGATAAGGGAAAGCTAATCATACTTTTGTCCATTTATGGACTTTCTAGACTAAAATATTATATTATAATGTATGAGGAAGAAGCTAACCCACCATTCCTGGGACAAAGATTTTTTTATAGCTTTATAAAAATATGATTCATATGCCATATAATTCACCCATTTAAAGTGTACAACTCAAGGTTTTCTAGTATATTCATAGACATGTGCACCATCACCACAGTAAATTTCAGAACAATTTCTCTCCCTCCATAAGATACTTGATATCCTTTAGATATTGTGCTCTCATTAGTCCTCAATCCTCTAATCCCCCAGTCCTACTGTCTTCATAGCAACTACTCATCTACTTCTCATACCTATAAATTTACCTATTCTGGATATTTCATATGAATAGAATTATATAATACTAGAGGCCTGGTGCATGCACTCGGGTGGGGGCATCCCTCAGCTCAGCCTGCGCCCTCGCGCAGTCTGGGAGCCCTCGGGGGATGTCCAACTGATGGCTCCAGCCACCACCACTGCACTCGCCAGCTGTGAGCCCAGCTGCACTCCCTCTGTGGGAGTGCACTGACCACCAGGGGGCAGCTCCTGGGTTGAGCATCTGCCCCCTGGTGGTCAGTGCGCATCATAGTGACTGGTCATTCTGCCAGTTGATTTGCATATTAGCCTTTTATTACATAGGATGTGGCCTTTTGTGATTTGCTTCTTTCACCTAAGGTAATGCTTTTAGGGTTCATACATGTTGTAGCATGTTATTAATACTTTATTCTTTTTGATGGCTTAATCATATTCCATTGTATAAACATACTATATTTTGTTTATCTATTCACCCATTTATGGAAATTTTGGTTCACACCATTTGACTATTATAAAAAATGTTTCTATAAACATTAATGTACAAGTCTTTGTGTGGACATGTGTTTCCATTTCCCTTGGACATTTACCTAGGTGTGGAATTGCTGGGTCATATGCAAACTCTATGCTTAACCATTTGAGAAACTGCCAGACTGTTTTCCAAAGACACAGTACCATTTTCCAGTCCAACCAGAAGGGCATAAGGGTTAGGATTTTTCTATATTCTCATCAACACTTACCTGACTTTTTGATTCTAGCTATCCTAGTGGGTGTGGAGTGGCATTTGCATTTTCTTGATGAGTAATGATTTCAAGTACCTCTGCATGTGCTTAATGGCTATTTGTATTTTTTCCTTGGAGTAATATCCTTTTAGAAATTTGCCCATTGTTGAATTGAGTTATTTATCTTTCTGTTATTGAGATGTAAGAGTTCTTTATATATTGTAGATATGAGTCCCTTATCAGATATATGATTCACAATTATTTCCTCTCATCTGTGTGCTGTTTCTTCATTTTCTTGATAGTGTCTGCTGAAGCACATTTTTAATTTTGATGAAGTCCAATTTATATATATATATACATCACACACACACACACACACACACTAGAGGCCTAGTGCATGAAATTTGTGCATGGGGGCAGGAGTGGGTGTCCTTCAGCCAGCCTGCACCCTCTCGCAATCCAGGACTGCTGGCTCCTAACTGCTTACCTGCGTTCCTGATTGCCCCTACCCCTCTGCCTGCCTTCCTGATTGCCCCTAACCACCTCTGCCTGCCTGCCTGATGCCCCTAACTGCTCCCTTGCTGGCCTGACTGTTCCTAACCGCTCTCCCCTGCTGGCCTGATCGCCCCTAACCACTCTCCCCTGCCTACCTGATCGCCTATAACCTCTCTCCCCTGCCGGCCTGATCTCCCCTAACTGCCTCTTCCTCGACCCCTGCCACCATGGTGTGGTCCAGAAGGACGTCAGTCTATCCAGTCTAATTAGCATATTACCCTTTTATTAGTATAGATCAGGGGTGGGCAAACTTTTTGACTCGAGGGCCACAATGGGTTCTTAAACTGGACCGGAGGGCCGGGACAAAAGGGGTGGGCAAACTTTTTGACTCGAGGGCCACAATGGGTTCTTAAACTGGACCGGAGGGCCGGAACAAAAGCATGGATGGAGTGTTTCTGTGAACTAATATAAATTCAAAGTAAACATCATTACATAAAAGGGTACGGTCTTTTTTTTTTAGTTTTATTCATTTCAAACGGGCTGGATCGGGCCTGCGGGCCGTAGTTTGCCCACGGCTGGTATAGATACTTGTGTCTCATGTTATTGATGCCATATATAAAAATCCAGCGCTGAATTGAGTAATCAAGATTCACTTCTAGCCCGAGCTGGTTTGGCTCAGTAGATAGAGTGTCAGCCTGCGGACCCAGGCCGAAGAGTCCCGAGTTTGATTCCGGTCAAGGGCATGTACCTCAGTTGGTTGGGGCACGTGCAGGAGGCAACCAATCAATGTGGTTATACAATTAATTTTTATGTTAATCTTTCATTTGATAAGCACGATGAATGCATTGATCAGTTCTAATACTAATTTAAGGGATTCCTTAAGATTCCTATATACAAGATTATGCTATATGAGAATAGAGAGATTTTTACCTCCTTTCCAATTTGAGTGACTTTTACTTATTTTTGTTTTTTAATTGTCCTAGCAGAAACATCCAATATTGAATAACACCTATATTACTTAAAGGGTTATACTCTATTTTATAGATTAGATGCAGTCAAGGCCACAGAACCCAACAAATATTTTATACAGACATTAAAAAGACAGTGAGCCTGGCTGGCATCACTCAGTGGTTGAGCACTGACTTATGTGCCAGGAGGTCAAGGTTCAATTCCTTGTCAGGGCATATGCAGTGTGGGACGTGCAGGAAGCAGTCAATCAATGGTTCTCTCTCATCATTGATGTATCTATCTCTCTCTCCCTCTTCCTTCCTCTTTAAAATCAATAAAAATATATTTTTAAAAACGTAAAAAAACAACAACCAGTGAACAGTATATTGTGATGAATTAGTTTGGATCAGATTAGCTAATGACGTGTAATCTAAAAGGAGGAATGGATAGAAATGAAGACAATAAAAGTGAGTGGACTAACTAAGAGTAAAATTTTTTGCATTTCTAAAAGACAAAGGCCGAAATTTATTCTATAAAGTCATCCAGGTTTATGCATATGCAATGTGCTATTGGTATATAAAGGGAATTTATGTTTTATATTAGCAGACGAATTCAGGCTATTCAATCTTATAATTAGTGTCTGTAAAATGAATTTAAAAAAGATTATTCTTTTTCATAGTTAATCGAATTTTAATTTATTTTCCCCTCCCTATAAGTCATTGATTTTTTTAGTTCCTAGACTCGTTACTAAGTTTCAGTTTGAAATATCTGAATGTCAAATTATTACCTGGCTATAGGGTTCCAAAGATTGAGAAAATGTCTAATCACATCATAAATAAGCTTTCAGAATTCCAATAAGGTATAAGAGAAATGAAATAAGAAAAATAAATCCACATCCACAGACAGAAACATATCAAAATTATTACAAATGGTTGCATTTCAGAGAAAAATACTATTACAAATATGTAACCCCTAGTTACTCATTTTTCCCCAGATTCTTAGATTGAAAGCCAGATTCCTTCATCATTTCTGACCTGATATGAAACACCATCTGGCATGTACATGTTAAGAGGATTACATAGCAAAATAGATATTTTCTCTCTTTCTGACTTTAAGACTTTTCAAAGCATGCACGTTATTTATGTTTAAAATGTGGATTATAACCAAACTGAGGAAGAGAAAGGATGGTTTTTAGTATCTATTTTTTAAATTAAGGAAATTATACATTTAACTATTTTTACTGGCATTCTGTAGTTTCTGTGTTAAATTTTGGCCTCATGACTATTCCTTGAAGAAAGATTTTTAAGAGACTTTATAAAGGAAATGTTTTCATAATTATGATATGCACATGTCAACCTGAATCGCATAGTTCACCAAATCTATGTTGTCCAAATTTTCCAGATAACTAGCAAATATTTATCAATATTCAGTATAAGTTGTTTTACTACATGAAATACTACATGAAATGAATCATATATGAAAAATATAATATGGTATTGGTATCAAAGTCTATGATCACTTTTTTTTTCACATTTACTGGTTTATTATAAAGGATACAGCTGAAGAAGTACATAGGAGGAGGTCTGGAGGGGTCTCCCATCCTGTGGAGTTGGGGGACAGTACCCTCCTACTACATGGATCTGTTCACCAACCAGAAACTCTCTGAATCTTATTGTTTTGAGGTTTTTATGAAAGTTTCATTACATATACACAGTTGTTTAATTGGCCATTGGTGATTAGACTCAAGTCCCTGGTTCCTCTCCCTCACTGAAGATTGGAGGATGGGCTGAAAGTTCCAAGCTTTTAATCAGACACTTGGTCTTTATGGAGATCAGCCCCCTGAAGCTATTTAGGGGCACCCAGCCATCAGTCCTCTCATTACCATACAAAAGACACTCATCACTCCAGAGATTCCAAGGGTTAGTATAGGAGCAATGTGCAAAGAACTGGGGACAAAGACCAAATATTTTTTTATCATATCACAACCACCATCAGGAAATTACAAAGAAAGTGTTACATGATTAGGAGAAAAGGAAGATCAGATGCATTTTTTCAGATCTCATATTGTGATATCACAGCATAACTTAATGTGGAAGAACTTGGATTCTGGAATCCGGATTTAATGTTTGGGGAAAGTCTCATAGCCTTTCCCCTGCCTCTTTATTGGTATCTTCAATCACAAAATAGAACAATGTCAATCCCCCTGGAAAGAGTGTGAATTACCTCAGATCTCTCACAGGACAGGGACTTCTTGCTGTACAGTGTTGTTTTGTTTGCTTGTCTGCTAAGTACTTTATAGAACTTAATTATGTTGCCTTTCTACCACCCTGCACCTTAGAAAGCACAATAAGATGAGGAGATTACTGCTTGAAACCTGCAATCCCATTATCTGTCAGCCTATAATAGATAGAAAGTGCCACTAGTGTATTCAGAAAGTCAGTTGTCAGTAGCCATAGGTGACAATAATTACATTTCTTTACCAGGACATCTTTTTTTTAAAAATTGTTTTATTGCTTAAAGTATTACAAAGAGTATTATATATGTCTCCTTTTTTTTTCTCCCCTTGACCTTCCCCTAGCCTCCCATATCCCCCAGTGTCTTATGTCCATTGGTTATGCTTATATGCATGCATACAAGTCCTTCGGTTGATCTCTTACCCCCACCCCCCAACCCTCCCCGGCCTTCCTGCTGTAGTTTGACAG